>NC_073693.1:265552386-265802386 GCF_029784155.1 Uranotaenia lowii | reverse complement strand
ATTTTTAAAACGGTTTTATTGTAACATAGGAAATGCTTCTTTTATAGCGCCGATGTGGTCTAGTGGATAGGCTGGCGCGAGTCTGGTATTGGTACGCCAGGCGTACTGGGTTCGATTCCCGGTATCGGCAAGAAAAACTTTTGGGTTCGAATCCCATAAGCGGGCCGACAGGTAAGATGTGTTTCATTATATAACTGACTATATAATTGGAATGTTCAATCAGTTGCCAGCTGGCCAGGTATATACACGGATGCCGGAATACCTGTAAGTAAACTAGCCCACCTGATTGATTCGTTCTTCCAAAATATACCTACATCAACATACGCAATACATTCACTACATAACAGTTCATACGAAGCCATGGGGTTCGGGTATGGTGGCGCGCTGCATTGGAGATTTGTCGAACCTAATAATCTAAGGAATGCATGTGAACCCATACTTTGGCAGAAACTGCGGTGAATCCGTGCACCCATGGTGGATTGCCAACATACATACATACATACATAGGAAATGCTTCATTTATCGTGTATTTTAAAAGAGCCATGAAAGTTTTGCTAAAACTTGAATAAAAAAAAACTATCATAAGAGTATGTTAAAAAGTTGCTGAAGTGTTGCTAAAGTTTTAATAAAACACATACTTTCCTGTTTTTATTAGGGCTTTGGTACCTATTTTTCTAAATTACTCAATGCGCTTTTAAAACTAGCGTTCAAGCAAAGTTGAAAAACTGTTTTATTGTTACATTGTATGGAGGCATGATAAAACTAAGTCACAGATGATTTGACAATCGAGAAGAACGTACACACGCTTAAACTTTTATACCTCTTTTTGAGATAGCATAACGTGTTTTTTGAAAAGGATTATCATTCATAATTGAGAACAACGGGCTCTCAAAATGATATAAATTATCACAGCTTGATTCATTCGAAAAATAAAAACAACTTTTTTGCATCCGCATTCAAATTTCAAAACAACCACAATGTTAATAAATATTTTAGACAATTAATTTACAAGTACGCCGAATAAAGTACTTGTTTTATATAGCCATCTCTGTCTCTCAATGCGGAGTTAATCTGTACATATTTACTTCATCCAATGCAAAGTTAACAAAATTATTCCCGGATAAACCGCCCTTGAAAATTTCTAGAAGACTGCAGCCACCGACTTCTCCTCAGCAAAGACGGATAAATGGAGCTTCATCACAAACGAAAACGCTCATTCAAAGCTTTCATCAGCTTCAACAATTTTCGGATGATATAGTCAGAATGAAGAACACTAGGATTGGCTGATTATTGAAAAATACGATTTATTTAAAGCGTGACGCAGTTCTGATTATCGTTAGCAAAACATCTGAAGCACGTTTTATAGAATCGTTTTATCGTTCCCAATTGCAACAATAATCATAACAGCTTGATATGCTAATAATAGCGTTTCCTAAACCGTTTTTAACAGTTACATAATTTAGCAACACATTCAAAATACAATGATTTCGGAATTCACGGTTCAGAAATGTATTTTGCTTAACGATTTTTACGCTTCATCAAATCACCGTTTGACGACTTAAGACATCGTTTGGTTATAATTCTCATTTACGCGGGTTATTATTTAGCTTTGAGGCCAGGCTTTTGATGACAGAAAATGATCTATTCCAAAACAGTCTAAGATTAGATTATTTGATAACTTAAGAAGAGACATGATAAATATATAAAATAAGAAGAGAAATCATCGTGAATTTGTTTTATGAAATTAATTTGCGGCTTTATCGTTGAGAGTTAAAGAGTTGAAATGAAAGACGAATAGAAGATCAGAAGAAAATTCTAAGGTGGTCTACCTACTTGTTACTTAAGGGGGGGGGGGGGGGGGGGTAGGGTCTAACACTTTCAAAAAATCGATTTTTTTATTTTTTTATTTTCTTATTGTAAAACATTTCAAGAATGTTGTGTCAAATTTTCAAGTCAATTGAAGCAAAACTGTTGAAATTATAGACCTTTATCTCCTCTTATTTAATACTGCAAGAAAGCAAGAGCAGAAACTTCAAACGCGTTTTTCTCGAAAGCACATTTTTAAAGTCCGTGGACATCGTCATTTGAAATCTACTTATCCGATTCTTTTCAAATTTGGAACACATTTTCTACATAGAAAATACCAGACCCCAACGTTTTTGTTTTTTGATTTTTTTTACTTTGGAGAGATTTTACAGATAAAAAATGGCGGATTTTTTCGTAAAAAATCGTAGTTTTTACTTCAAACAGCCACAAAAATTTCATAAAATTTTTTTTAAGTTAAATAAAAACGTTGGGGTCCAGAAAAACATCTCTTAAAAATATTTCACCCTGATTTTTTGACTTCAGATGATTCTGTGCTGAGATACAGTGTCCACCGCAAATCCTGTTTTCTAAAAGGCATCCTCGAAAGTGCTCCGTCACCGGCTCATTTTTCAATATTTTTCTACGAAAAAATTACTAAATGTTCTTTTAACAATGCTTTATATAATGCAAAAAATTTGAAAACATTTGTTTAAACGATAGCTCTAGAAAAAAATCGTGAAAATGGTGTTTTTTTTTACCCGTTAGACCCTACCCCCCCCCCCCTTAAAGATAATTGACCATCCTCTAATCATAGTCAAAAAGAAACAAAACAAAAAGTTGCATGAATGCCTTTTGCAAAGCAACAAGTCGAAACGTTCTCATTTATTGCGACTAACTTCTCTTAGTCAAAAATGGATAAATTCATCATGAGTGTGTAGAGAAAATTCAAACAGAGCTGTGATTCAAGGTTTCTTAAAACCATTTTAAAACTGTTTATTGAAATCGTTTTATTATAACATTTTTCTAACCGTCATCAAACAATTTTAATAATGTTTTACAACTGCTCTAAGATTTTCTTTATTAACTTACTGAACGCCATGTTGATTGTGAAAATCAATCGAAACTACTGACGCCATCTTGCTGGAAATAATGATATAATTCTAAATACAAGACATTTTCAACAAATTTGACAATGTTTGCTGTACTATTTGTTGTATAGGTAATGAATTTCAATGCAAAACAAAAATTGTATCATTTGAGCAAATAAATATATTTCTTAGATTATTATTTTTTAAATAAAAAAAATCTTAAAAGGTGGTCAACCTTGATTTTCTATGAGGCGCGCTTATGTCTTGATGCTATTTCGTATATATTTCACCAGAAATCAAAGGTTGCAGGAAGTTCCATGCTAAGATATATTGAAAATGAAAATTAAAAATTGTTTTTAAATAATTTAAATGGAATCTTTCCCAATCACCAAATGCTTAGGAGCACGAGAAAAAAAACACGGAGCAGAAAACTCTCACAGTAAAAATTTCTATCAGATTCCATGACGTAAATTTCAAAGAGCTGTAGATAGACTTAAGAGAGCTCTGAATGGTTTCTCAAAGCTATGTCCATAAGGTCGAATAAAGCTATTCTGTTGAATGTTTTATTATAGCTTATAAAATTAGCTTCAAAGACGTTAACAATATAGGGCCAACTAGTCCATATGTTAGCATTAAATTAGTTGTGCTAAAGCATAGAACGCGCTTTGGCTTAGAAAGTAGCTTTAGGAAATAGTCTTAAGCGAGCAATGAAGGTAGGTATAAAACTTAAATTGTTACTTGGGATCTTATGTATATGAAAAACTTTCATAAAGAGCCTTCATGTAAATACATGAGGTGCCCAAGACACCATGAACACAACTTAGCTCTAAGAGTAGCTTCAGAGCTTCACTATTTGGGAAGAACGACCGTTGTTGTTAAACTTTCGAAAAAAAAGAGCTTTAATGCTTTGGCTAAATTTTTTGCAATTTTAGTTCTCATGATTACTTGAGTGAATGCTTGTATGCAGGTTTTCCAAAGCCTGAAACCCCTCAATTAGTTCAATATTTGATCAAAACCAAAAATTGTACAAAGTTTTAACATAAATTGGAGAACTCTAAGGCAACCCCTGAAGTCTTTAGATAAAGAAATTGTTACAAAATGAAAATGGAATTACATATTTTAAAAATTTAGGCACTATTTTCCCGTATGTTTGGGTAGCCTAAGGTTGCCAGAATTTTTTCAGCACGTAACCGGGCATGACAAACCGGACAATTTTATATAAAAATCTGGCGAAATCCGGGCATTTGATTTAAAAGTGACGTCCATAAATCCGGGCAATATCCGGGCGAATTTTCTCAAAACGCAGAAATTACTCGACAAAAATAAAAAAAAAAATAATTTTTTTTCATCCAAGCTCATCGTCAGATTTTGAATCGTATTTTAGGCTTTCAAAAAACCTTTCATGACTATTTTTATAAATCTTGCTCAAAAAATTTCGTTTTAGAGGCCTGAAGTGAATAAATCCGGGCAAAATACGGGCCTTTTTCAATGAAATCAGGGCAATCGGGCCGGGCCGGACTGTTCCAAAATTTTGTATTATATATTCGGGCAAACCCAAATAAAACCGAGCAACCTGGCAACCATAGGATAGCCTTTATCAAGCCTACTCTCATTTTGATAAATAATTTTTTTTTATAAAATTTTGTCAATGATTTGGTATTGGAGAAGAAAAAGATAAAGAAAAGATCTGTTAACTCCATTAATAATTTGAATTTATTTTCATGACCTTATCAAGATTTCAGATAAACGCAAATTCTTGATAAGGAAATATGCAAAAATGCACAGCAGTGTTGCCGTTTTAATAAAATCTTTGCGAATTTCCAGTAAATTTCATCTACATAAAGCTTAGTTCATTTAGAAATGGAACAGTTATGAATGCCTGTATTTAAAAAATCATTCGTTTGATCGAAATACTTTCTATAAAGGAAATAAAGGTAATTTTATGGTAATTTAAGACATTTTCTCACTTATACTTCGTAAATTCTGTATTTAGAGTGGCTTTTTTCAATTTCCGCTTCTTTTTGGCCCAATACTTTTCTTTTAAGAATTTAGTATTAAAATGAAAATTTCCTCACATCAGTTTTTAGGGATGCTCTATGGTGAAAGCCTTCATTTTGCTTCATTTTGCTCATCTTGCCCAAAAGGAGACAGTGAACTTTCTCGCTCCTAATAATTCTGAGGAGATTTTAAATGAGCATTTTATCATCTGCTGCTGAGAGAGCCAAGAGAAATTTTTTCTCTAACGAATGATCACTCTTCTACTGTCAGAGCACTGTTGGTTTGTGACTCTGAAAACACCTCATCAGCGCTACGTGTGATCAGTGAAATGAATTGCTCAGTGAAGGCAAGGGCATAGTTTTACTATTCTCATCGCTCCTAAAAGAAAAAGAAATGCAAATCGCATATAAAATTTGGCCGTTTCACCAAATTAGGTGGACAGCCTTAATGTACGATTGAAACGTCCTTTTTCTATATGAAATTATGGAACATTGGCCCCAGCAAGTGCTGAAATAAACCACAACCGAAGCGTCCATCTCTGTTCGTTCGTTGATTTCTCAGCCAGTAACTGAGAAGCTGATGAACATTTCTCCCTTCGAGAATGAAATTGGGTGACTGCGTTTTTGAAATGCTCTGCAACAAAACGTGGGCTTCTTGATCGGTTTAAGTGTGAGAAAGCATGTTTCTCTTAGGCGTTTGACAAGCAAATGAGAAAAAGTGAGCAAAAATCAAGAGAATCGAAGAAGCCTGCTTTCAGATGTCAAAAGGGGTCGTCCATATTCTCTGTTCACCGTTTTAGCGACATTGTCTGGATTGTGCATAGGATTGTAATTAAAATTTAATCATGGATGTTCTACAACACAGGTAATTGATTTCAGGTGTCAACTATTGACAAGGGGTCGTCCATAATAATTTTCAAATGTTTTTGCAAGAATAGCGTCATAAGGCCTAGCACCGAGGCGAAGATACAAACACGAGAGCTTATCATAACGATATATCTGAACCAGACAGAAAAAGGGGTCATCCATATTAACAATTGCTTTATCATGCATGAGATTCAGACGAAAATACATGCACGGATGTTTTACAAAACAGACAATTGATTCCTGGATTCAAATTTTGAATCAGACGACAGCAAAAGGGGTCGTTCATATTGTTTTTTATATGTTTAAGAAACAATTTCGTTATTATACATTCGAACAAGACGAAAGTTCGTACAAGGGTGTCCTTTTCGACGGTCAATTAATTTTAACATGGAATTTCAGTTTGGTAGACAAGTACATCGATCGATTTTAAATACTGTTCAATATTTTCAGCAATTTTGTCGTGAATATGCTTCCCAAGTACCATTCAAAACACAAACTCCTAAGCTTTAAAGCTAAAAGCAAAACGAAGTTCGTACGGAATCAGCAAGTATTAATAAATTGACTCATTTCTATTACATGATTGAAACAAGATGAGGAAGACGAGGGAGTCTAACTGGAAAAGAGGAATTCCTTAACCCTTATCAGGGTTGCCCTTCGCTATTTAGCAAGCAACTTGGTGTTAACAATTGATATTAATTTCTGACAGCACTGTAGAACTGCTTTTAAAATTGAAAGCTTTAACAATAATTTATGACAAAAACAAAGGCTAAGAACTTGACAGCACAAAAATATTATTAATTGATTGGATCAATATGAAAGGTTAGTTCACCAACTTTCAATAATGCCAAAAAGATGCACCAAATTGTAAAAAGGCAATATATTGTAAAAAAAATTCTGCATACATATTCATTTTACAGTCAACAACTTGGTGGGGATTATCAACAAATACTTTAATTTAAAGTTAAGTTTTAATGGAGTAAGTCTTGAACATTTTCCAATATTTTTTTAACTAAATACATAGGTACAATAAATACAAGGCTAGTCCAATTTATAAGCTTTCAAATTAGCTTCAAATTTAGCAATAGGTTGCTTGATTACAGAGATATGTACGAAATAAAGTTGTATGCCTGATGTTTGAGAAGACTGAAGTCGAATTTTCCTCCGATACACCCTACTGTGCGGAAATCTCAAACGTTTGGTCGATAACTCAAGTACCTACAAATTTTATTTACTCAAAATATAACCCAACAAAATTGGCTAAACTTTGAACCAATGAGTTTTGATAAGTATGTAAAAAAGATTCAGGTGCAACTTGAAATTTGAAATTTAAATCTAATCTAACCCAAGACGATTGTGTTCAAATTTCCAATGCATTTTTGTCAATGCTCCTGCTATAGATTACGTTTAAGTCATGTACAAATAAAATCAATATATGTATGCTTTTGGCCAAATACACACGAAGAAGCTTCTGATCATTTCCTTCGAATGAGATCAAAATATATGCCAGATGTCATCAGATGTCTAAGATTTGTCCGAACAAAATTTTCATGTTTTTGAAGGGTTAGATATTCCAAAATTCAGGCCTGGAATGTGGGAAAGATATTTGTTCTAGAACGAACCACCTTTACATGAGACGAAATGACCCAGTATCAAAGTGGCGCAAAATCATTGGCTTTTCCTCGGCAAAAAAGAGGTTTTTCCGAAGGGTCGAGCCAAAGTCAGCCTGAAACTCGATCTCTTTTCTCAGCCATCGGAGACGGTAAAAAAATCTTCGGCCCGTGTGGCCTAAGACAGAGGCCGGAATTGCCAAGTCAGAGACAAAGTTGCCGAAATCACAGAAAAATCTGTATTATCTCAGAATTGTGAACAAAATTTTTTCACAGTATTTGAATTTCACAGATTTTTTGAATTTTGTATAAATTTTGAAAATTATAAATTAGTATGTCTAGACATTTTATTTCTGGCTGTTATTCCTGAAAATAGGCCGGAAAACAAAGTTATGTAAATTCATTGTTATCTATTGAAAAGTTCCTAATTTGTTAAAGTTTAACATAATTTCCCAATGTACTTAAAAACAGCAGCACAGCAAAACCATCACAGAATTTAAGATTTAAATCACAGAATTCGATTTTTTCTTGTCAAAAACCAAAAAAGGTAGAAGACAGTAATACAGTCCACTCATTTGTTTGTAAGGTTTTTAAGAATGTGTGCGGTTTTTATTCGGTGAAAAAAATTTGATGCTATCGATCCATGCCATCAAGAGCGGCCCTGAACAAAATTAAAAAAGATGAAACAACTAGGTATTAAAGAATATTGTAATTGCTTTTGAAATATTACTTAGCTTTTCTCTCATCCAAAAACATATATCAGGGTGATTGCTGTGTAACGGTTTCAGCAAAAACATATGAGTTAGCAGAAAAACAATATTAAGGAATTTTCCATTGCAATATCCGTGTTATTGAAAGCTCCAAACTGTAGTGAATCAATAATCCCTTGGGAAGCATAAAGTCATCTAGCTAGAAGCAGCGATAAGCCCGTTTTGCTCATCTGTAAACCGTTTCAAGTGACGATTTATCATGTTGTGAAATCCTGTAAACAAACGTGATGACGATGCGTGAGCTTTGAGTCATGATCTTTATGCATGCATTGTATGGTAATCAGCTAAATTATGACAGCTTTGTAGGGCACAGCTAGGTATCGAAGCTTTTCCCAATCATTGCATTGGTAGGAGTAATCATCATCCGGCCCCCGGGGTGATGAATATGGAAAATTCGACTGAAACAGGAAACGGTTATACTTAGTTATAGTCAGTAATTTCATGGTAGGGAAAACTCAATGGCTCCGAGATGCATCGTTGCTGCGTTTTTGCAAGTCAATTAGATTGTGATGGTACAAACGTTGTTTGTTTTGCTTTTTGATCAAAGCTTACATGTTAACCAGTGTACTTTTATTGAATTTAAATTCATTGACATATGGGTTCGATTCTAGGCTCAACTTTTTTTAGGCACATTCATTCACACGTGATGCATGACAAAATCAGCTATTTCTATTTACAAAATTTCAAATTATGTTCGGGGACAATAATTCTGAATTAAACATGTTTTAAGCAGTTCATTAGGCAAAACTGTAAACTAGAGAGTCGTTCGAAAATTAAAAAAAAACGCATTAGGGTTTCACATGCTCTCCGCGTGAATAAGTCGTAAACAGACGATCAAAAAACAAATCAAACAGTGTGGATTTTTTCTTTTAGTTTATTATTTCTGTGACACCTTCCATAATTATTTACTTCATTGCTTTTTTTTTTGTTGATTTTTTTATTAAAGCTAGATCAACAATCATATTTATCTCTAGCTTGCTGAATATGTGTTACTTGAGATACAGTAACTTCACAAAAATATGACGTTTTACCTTCAAATCTGATTATCTCAGATGTCTCGGAACGTCATGTGTTGACTTCTAGGATATACCATGCCAAGTTTTTGAAAATTATATCGGCTGATTTTTTTTTCTTTTCTTTTTCTGGGATTTCCATCCTGTGCTGATGATTCATCCCTTATATCGGCTGAATAAAAAACAAATAGATGAGATACAATAATGATTTAGCTGTTGACTGGAAAATGTCATTTCTATAGAATTCTTGAAAAAATATGTCATATCAACAATTGTGTTGTTCTCTAATAAATAAAAATTCTAATATCTCGGAAATGCGCGAAAATTTTTGAGTTTTGTGTACACAAAAAATATTTTTACGATTAAAAAAATTAGCCTATGGTATTTTCACCACGAAATTTAAATGTATGGGTGATATATCGAAGAAAGGATGCAAAAAAAACAAAAATAATGTTTATTTATTTCTTTAAAAAAAATAGTTTTTAAAAACGCTGATATTTTTTTCAAATTTGAAAATTCTAACAAATGTTTTGATCTGCCATTTGTCCGCAGCTTTGGCGTAGTGGTTAGAATTCAAGTCATCTACGCCAAAGTTCATGAGATCGATTCCCGATTATGGCATACCTAGTACACTTTCTGTGGTCTGGTGGTTTAAGCGTTTGTAAGATGCTAGCCATCATTACTTAGATGTGCGATGTGCGCTTAGAGTTGAGGAAAGAAGATCTCTCCAAAGAAACATGAAGTTTCACCGAGATCCTTTGTGTGTGTGTTCGTTTTAATCTCAATAAATCACAAACATATATTTGCACCTAATTAACGATGTTTGGAGAAATTGGCAAACCGTATCAAGATAAACCAACAATTTTAAAAAATATTTTAGGCTTTTAAATTGTAATCAAGACAATAATTGAAATCGGCAAACTTTTCAAGAAATTCAGTTGATTTAAAAATAATTGATTCAAAAAGAAGATACAACGAAGTATGCAAATTTAGAATGCTTAGTTCTATTATCCCTGAACATTAGGTTTTAAGTTGTGTTGAAAAACAAAAATTAAATCAGGGGTCATCTATATTCTACTGAACAGTTGATAGTATGGAAATTTAAGATTCATAGTTCTATTATCCGTCAAAAGTTGTGTTGAAAAACAAAAATTCAATCAGGTTTTATCTATTTTCTACTAAACAATAGATAAATCTAAATCCAGAGTCAAAGATTTAGAATAGCTACCTTTTAATTAGCATTGTGTCAAACGCAAATACAGATAACGGAATCATGTTTATATTTCAAATGCTTAGAGAAAATGTTTCAGTTTCCTGAAGACATAATTATTATTTTAATATATAGACATTCCACCACGTTTGTGGGGTTCGTGTTTCGAAAGAAAAAAAAAAATCAATTTTAAAGGAATTGAATTCAAAAAATACAAATTAAAATTAGAAAGTATTTTTACAGGAAATGTTGAAATCAAAAATTATTTAAAATTTCAGTGAAGATAATCACCGTGAAGTGTCCTGGCTGTCAGGGTCAGTATGAACCAAAGCGTTCATATACAAGTGTTAAGTCTCCATCCTTTATAGTGAGAAACCGAATGTTCTATGAAAAAATTAACTAACGAAATAAAACTATAATTTGGGTTTGTAAAAATCGATTCAGAAAAAAATGAGAAACAGCAAAAAAAATTAAACTCTCTTTTCGAAATAAAAAAAATTGTTGTCAAAAGTTTTGAAATAGCGATCAAAACTTCCATTGCACCCTGACATATTTCACATCTTTGGATAGATTTATTCTCATTCTCAACAGTTATGAATTCCATACGATAAAGGCATTATAAGTTCTAAGATTTTTTTTATCGACATAAATTTGAACGGATATTTTGCGACCGGTATGGGCAGATTTTTAACGACTTTATCGTTGATTGTTATGCTTTTTAAATAAAAACAATTTTCATATTGAAAAATAAGAGACAGAGAAAGAAAAAGAGGAAATAACAGAATAGTCTATGCTTCAGTATGTGGGGAAAATGTCTCTGAATAAATTCCTCTTCGAAAAAAGGTTGGCATTTAAAATTTTCTTGAAACCTAATATCTATTCACTTATGGGGTTCTCACGGGTTTACGCACGGTTTTAAGTAAGCAAATAGCACAATTTTCAAACTATTTTCACCAAGGCCTTTTCAATGGAAAACTGACGTTGGGAGAGAAATTAGCTCTAAGAAACTTGAAAGATGAGACATGAGTCATTAGAAACGGTACTTGAAACCTGAGTGTCTCAATCTTAGATGTCGGATCTTCTTATAACTTATGTTTCAGGACTTAAATGTCGGATTTAAGTTATAAAGTGTTCTTAAGACGATCACAGAGTGGCCAGCGGATGTCCATAATCAAATTCCCGGTTTTCCCGATTAAGATTTTAAACCTTTTCCGGTTTCAACAGATACTTACTCCAGATATTTACATTCTATACCGTAGAAAAGACATTTTACAAATTTTGAAGGTAAAAGTTAATGAATCGAATTTAAATTTTAAAATTTTATTCAAAATTCAATTGCTAACACAAGTTAACCGTTTCTGAAGAGTCAAGAAATTAAGAGCTGATTTCTATTTAAAACGCTAATTCTTAGCAAACAGCTCATTTATCAGCTTAAAGGTTGATTGAGAAATGGTTGACCTTTGAAAATAAAGCTACATTTATTTTAAAAATGTATATCTTCCCTTTTTGAGAAAAACTGGAACTTTATTGAAAAGCGTGAGTTTAATTTACTTCCGAGTAAAATCAGTTTTCACTCCATTTTTTTTGATACTGTAAAACACGGAAATTTTGAAGATATTTAGAAGAATGATACGCCAAAAGGAAGGCATTGTTTTATGAGATCTACAACATCTAGGAAACATCTAAATCCTCGAGATTTTTTTGACACGAATGCCAAAACGTTGGTAAAGTGTCAGAAATAAACAAAAAAAAATTAACAATAATAATAATAAATAGATAAATAAATAAATCCTTGAGGGCAACATAAGTTGACTGAAATTGTTTTCGACTTTCAAATAAGGCCCTTTGATCCAAAGGGGTTTAAATGCATAGAAGCTAATTTCGAGAAAACACACTTTTAAGATGTGGTATTTGGTTGTTTTCCGTATATTTAAAAAAATTACTTTTCTTTTGAATGTTAAAATATGTTAATAAAATGCTTAAAATCTGAAAAAAGTCACAAAATATAGATTAAAATACGAGGATTTGATTGGCGTTATTAACTTAAAATCGAACATTTTTGCACTTATACCCCTTTGGCTTTAAAGACCTCATATAGGTTTATCAGCTCATCAATTATCAATGTTGGTATTACTCAAAACTGATGAGGTTTTGAGCTTCCGAACGACATATCACTTTAAATAGAAGTTATTGAGAAATTTCGAATTCAGGACCCAAAAATTTCCAAAATCAGCATTACAAATATAAGAATCTATCGTGTGTAATTTGAAAACAGAATTTTTATTTTCAATTTATATTCAAAGTTTCCAAATTAAAAAACTAAATTTATTTTAGTTGCATAAATTGATTTGTTTTCCAAAAGTTTATCTTCTCCACAGAAATTCTCAAAACATACTGATTTTGAAGCTGTATATTTGTATGAAAATAGCATTTTAATCTTAATCTTAGATGTAAATTTTAAATTTCAATCTGATTTCTGAATATGAATTTTTCATCTGCATTTTGAGTCGAACTTTAGTATGATAAAAATTTCAATCCGATCTCCTAATTTGAATTTTCTACCTGAATTTTGAATTCAAATCAAAGATCAATTCAGATTCTGAAATTCTTATCAAAATTTTGAATATAAATTCAGTGTCATACTTTTTCACCAAACAGTGAATTAAATAGTAACAACGACTATTTATTTATGATTCCAACGTTT
Source organism: Uranotaenia lowii (assembly GCF_029784155.1). Lineage (NCBI taxonomy): Eukaryota > Metazoa > Arthropoda > Insecta > Diptera > Culicidae > Uranotaenia > Uranotaenia lowii. The sequence goes on along the minus strand of NC_073693.1, from coordinate 265,789,324 downwards.
CGATCCTTCATCGATCCTTGGAATCATAAATGAATAATCTTTTTTGTAAAACTGCTAACCGATTAAGTCTCCCGCATAATTCATTAAAAGTCGACAAATCGTATATGAATATTATTTCTGAATTTGATATTCGAATTTTTATTTAAAGTTCTAAATTCTGTTTTTCATTTATTTATTTGACACACGTTTTCCAAATTCGGAAACTTATGGCTAGTTGTTTCTAACATTTGAAGGAAAAGCTCAATTGGGGCACAAAAACTTGCAACTCCATCTCAAAACACAAAATTGTCAAATTTCTACATGAAGCTTCTGAAAAACATATTTCGATGAACATTCCCATTTAGTATGTAAGTATATCAAGAGGGAAAATAATTTCTTTGTTGACAGTTTTTCCGGTTTTGATTACAAATTCTCGATTATTTACCGGTTTTCCCGGCTCGCTGGATACCCTGCGATCATAAATGTATTAAAGGAAAATCTCAAGAAATCCGTAGCACATGCTGGACAGTTCAATACGGTTACCTACACCCATTGCGAAACCATTGACTTTACAATGTCTCGGCAAAAACTCAAACAATATTTTAATCGAAGAAATCTAAACTCTTAAGGAGAAATTGTAAAGCAGACACTGCTTAAACCTATTCTTAAGGAAAATCACATGTATCAAACTATGTAGTCTACGTTACGGTTGACGAAATAAATAAAATAAAATAAATAAATTAGACTCTACTCCAATTATGAACTTCCTTGGAGATGGAGTTCTCGGTATAAGATTCTATGCCGAACCGGCATTAACAAGCTTTCTAATAATTGGCATGGTTCTCGCAGCGCAACCGGATGGCATATGTCGGAAAGAAACCAAATGAAACATATCCCATATCCTATCACAAGATAAAGCAGGATGGAATCAATCAGCCAACAGTTCGAGTCTTTATGTCAGTAGTGCATATCCAGTCATATTATCTTTCTTACAATACACATTCAGCGCATTTTAGGCACCGAGATTTGCTAAATAGGCATTGGACTTTTGCAACCTCTTCTATGGGTGTATTCGTTGTTGTGATAATTGTACTCCAAATTTAACACATTTCATTAGTTAGAAATATCCCATTGTAAATTTAATAGAATGATTTTTCAAGTATGTCAAATTCATTGGTTTGTTTAAAATTACGAAACTTTATTTTATTCAAAAAATGCAGAAAATGTTTTTCAAAATAATCAGTCTATCATTTATGGTTTTTTATCAAAAAAATCCATTGATGAGGAAATAGGGTTTGATGGTCGCGCGAGAAAAGATGGGCAATAGGCACTTTCAGTCAAAGTGAAACTGTGATTTTTTAAGTATGTTTTCAAAGAACATCTTAGTTTAGAGTTCACTTTTCATAGACTGTCTTATAAAACACTTGAATTTTCAATTGGTAACCTACACAGTAGAAAATCGGGGAATATGTTCGATGCTTTAGGCACATTTGTTTAGAAATTTATCAGAATTTCGGTAATTGGTTGCTAAGCTTAGCAACCAAGCTCTAACTCCAAGAACCTATCCAGTAATGGGGCTCACCGTGTGAAGTTTTCCGTCGTCCAGCAGATCGTCCTTGACCACCGGCAGGAGAAATTGATTTTCGGCTGCCGAACTTGTTCCACCCTCACCGGTTCCACCATCCAATCCGCTTCCGACGCCGGAAATGGGTGGTGTAGGAGGGCGCGTTTTATTGAGCAGCGCCCTCCGGAAAGGTATCCATCGACCCCAGCGGCTGTAGTAGATCATCCGACCCCACCGGCGGCTGGCATAGTACAAACTAGCCGCCGCCGAAACCATTAGCACCAGATACCACATTTTATTCCTGTTTGATCGCTAACTTTTCGTGATCATAACACACGTGGGAGGTTACCGGTTTCGAGTGTACGCGTATCAAATGTTTACTATTACGCGAGCCGGATGTCTATCTCTTCGGAGCCGAGTCAGAATTTTACCTCTGTATCGGTATGTTTACGTTTTCTGAGGTGAGTATAAAAATTTCCTCCTCCTCCTGTCCGGGGGCGGTGAAAATGATGGAGGAAATCTGAGTTCTCACTACTACACTTGTAGGCGGTGTATCGCTGATTTGTGTCTTGTTTTTTTTTTTTATTTCGTCACCGTTTCGTATCAACAGCTGCACTCAAGTTTGACTCGATCGTACCACCCCGGAGGAGGACTAGTCTCGTGACACTTTTTTCTTTCAATCGCCCTCCATCGGTGGAAAAGGCGGTCAATAATTCACACAAATCTATTCGATTGGGAAATTCTCCAATGAATAAACTACTGCTGTTGGAAACCGGCAACTTTTTTCCACACTAGAAAAATATTCACCACTCACAAAACTTTCGCTCTAGCTTCCCCCACAAACTAGTAGAAGCAACTTCACTAGAATTCTTTCTAAACTTGACAAACGACGTTTAGCAAAACTGAATCGATTTTCGTATACGTGGACGGACTATATTTCTGTGGGAGGCCCCGTGGCTCCAAAAAAAAAATCAACGTTTCCCAACGAAAGAACTAGGCGACCTCTATCTCACGACGGGGACCGGTCTCGCTTAAATGGCCAGCCGAGAAATGCATACGCCAGCCAAATCGTCGCACAGCAAGTTAGACGGGAGCTGTAGACTACTGGGGTGGTAGCCGTCGCGCGCAATACGCAACAGCAGCACCAACAACAGCAAGTCACAAATAAGTATGAGGTAGCTGTTCCCTGTTTGGCCACATGATCCAATGATGTGAATGAAACACATCAATGGAGCACAGTGAATGTCCGGCTACCCTTGTTACCAACTACTTCTCTCTCAACGATGTTTGGTTTTTCGCAAAAGGGAGAAAATGTTGAGGCGTATGCGTGTTATCTCTTATCCCCCCAATCGGGGAGAGCACTTTTTGAGGCGTATTGGTGGAGCGTGCTCGGCAGTGTGGCCATGATGCTGTTTAGTCTTGCCATTTTCAATGGTGACGGTGTTTCGATACGTAAATTTTCAAAATTAAGCTCAAATAAAAAACAGACAAAAAATTATTGGAAATTTACCCAATATAAATGTATTAGGCCGAGGAAATTTCAAATTCTCAAATTTTCACCTCCCATAACTTTTTTTGATTGTTTTTGCGGCCAGAAATAGCAAAACAATTTTTTGAAGCGATCCATCCAGTCCTGAATTAGCGCAACGAGCTCTAATTTTGTATGGAAATTTGTATGGAAAAACAAAATTTTTCATTCAAAAATCGTGAGAGATATACAAAATGTTCCAAAAAATAAAACTTCAGATTAAAAATATTCCTTGATTTTTGCAGTACAATTCATGTGAACGAAGCAGAAACTTTACTTGTAGCCAGAAAAGATATTCACTGTTATACCAAAATTATTTTTTACCATTTTTTTAGCGCTTTTTACTGCTTATTTGAAAGCTGTGTAAATTTAAAAAAAATTAAATTTATATAATTTTCTGAATAATTTAATGTTCAAAAATTTCTTCTTCCATACAAATTCCCATACAAAATTGAAACGCGTTACGTTAACTCATGAATTATCAAAATCTTCTCAAATTTCACACTGATGCTTGGTAACAAAAAAAGCATCGAAAAACATGTGGGAGCAAAGCGTAATTTATTGCAGCGGTCTAAAATGTATTTATTTTTGGGTGGCGATGCATTTTTGGGAAAAATCAATGGCATTTATGGGAAAAATTTCTTGATCGAATTTTGAAAATCGACCATATGCATCAGTGGTTTTCTAAGTGGTCCTTAACGCGCAACTCTGAAATTTGTGGGGCGATAGATTTTGAAATTCACATTCGTTGGTGATTCATCGACAGATTCGAGAAGTTCTTTAATTTTCATAAATAAAAGTTAGAATTTTCTTTTTTTTTATTTGAGAGTTACTAAACATTTAGTGTTCTTTTGAATCTTTGCTTTGACAAGAAATTAAACTATGTAATTTTTATGCTATTTCGCCAAATAAACAGCACAGACCCCGGTCGATTTTGGCAAAACTCCCGAACATTTTGTGTTGCCTAAATCGAATTTTACCAAAATCGAACTGTTTTTTCTCAACTTTTTTTTTACTTATTACTTGAAAAATCTTTAATTATCATCAACGTTATTTTTAGTACATTTCCGATCATGTAAAGTAATTTTTTAATTTTTTTTATCATGTTTCTGGTAAATTTGCTACTTTCCTTGTTTTGTTTATATTTTTTGTCATATTGACTGTTTTTGTCATTCTTCATCATTTTTAGCTAAATAGAATCCCTTCGGGCCCATGGAAAACCACCTAACGTTCCAGTGAAAGATGTATTGGCTGTGATAGACTTAGACTACAAGTTCGAAATTTATCTTATTCCTAAAAGCTGTAAAACTAGGTTAAGTAACCAATTGTTAATAGCATTACTGCTTCTTGGCTCTTGAAAACTTAAAGGTCAGAGCCGTTTCAAATAAACGAAAAAATAAAAATAATCAGTTTTACCTATTTTTTGTTATTTTTCTTTTTGTCTTGTCTTGTTTTTTTTTAATTTTTTATCCTGTTTCTGATGCATTTACTACTTTTCTTGTTATGTTTATATTTTTGTCATATTTGCTGTTTTTGTCATTCTTCATCATTTTAGTTTTTTTTTTGTCATTTTCAACTCTCGACTTTTTTAATACTTTTTTTTTTAATTTGGTGTTGTATTACATCACCATTGGAGAAGGATATTCCAAATACAGTTTGAATTAATTTATGTAAATTTCGAGAAGAAAAAGTCAAATATCCGAAAGATTACAAGACCTTTTGTATTCTTGATTTAATTGATTTTTCTGATAGAAAATACTTGATTTATAGGTTTTCAGCAATGATATAGCATGTAAATTTATTGCATACAAGTTTCTGTGCAATTTGTTCCAATTTATTTGATTTTCGCATTATTTTTTACTATCCCCCCCCCTCGCGATTTTCAACTCTGAGTAACAAAAGAAGGATTTGAAATTTGTTTCACCCTTATATCGAAAACTATAAGGTAGTTTTGTTTCTGAAAACCGTTGCCAAATTCGAATGTTGCCAAAATCGAATGTTGCCAGAAACGAACCAAGTCTGTATTTGTTTTGCGGACTAAAGTGTCAAATTCAATTGGAAAAGAATTTTATTTACTAAAATTCAGATATGCGTTTTATTATTACACTATTTTCAAATTTAAGAATTTGTCCTGGAAATTTCAAAAATATTTTAATATTTTCTTGAGGATTGGAGCAATTTATTTTGATGGATTTTTGAGTTTTGTTTTGCTATAGTTGGTAGGTTATGTGTTGGCTTTCCGGTCTTCGGAAGTTAATTCTCTCAGTGTGTTAGATGGACAAGTAGTAATAGTTATCGTGGCCGGTTAATATCTGCTTTTTACCCGTGTAAATCAACCGTATTAATGAGTTTTGTTCCGTAAATACTCGCTTAAGTGTACGTTCCGCTAAACGACATCGGTTTTCGCATAGAATCGCTCTTCATTCGTGATCAAATTTCAATTTGATAAATCCAACTTTTGCCTAAGTTTCATAAAGTTTCGATATTTGCTAGTCAAACCACCACTACATCGACAACATGGGCAAAGATAGGCCAAAAAGACCAAACAAAGAACTCGACACCTCGGACGACTACCATGATTCTTCTGATATTTTGGATCGTATCCAGAGCATGATCGACGTCGCCATCCAGCAAGTGTTGACAAAAATATCTGAAACCAAAGAAGAGCTGCAATCTGAAATCGCCACGCTGAGAGATGAGATGAGCAAATACAAGCAAGAATGCTCTCAGTCAATACTATCCGTCCAAGAAGATCTCAAGCTCACTCAAAACAGAATGCTTCATCTCACTAAAGCCAACGATCTGATCATCACCGGTATACCGTTCCAAACAGATGAGAGATTGAACGATATAATCTGCAAAATTTCGCGTACACTCGGTTTCTCCGATGATGGTCTACCCTTGGTTCACGCCAGACGGTTGGCTCGCTTGCCGATCAAGACGACTACTTCACCTCCTGTACTACTAGAGTTCGCCTTCAAGAGTGTTAGAAATGATTTCTACAGTCGGTATCTGAAAACATGTAACCTGTCGCTTACACATATCGATATCAACATAAACCGGAGAATCTGATTACCTCGATCGACCAAATAAAAACACCAAATACAAACACCTGAACCTTTCCTTGTTTATATCATATTCCTTCCCTCAATATCCTATGACTCCGATCCTTTCATCCCCTTGAATCCGTCCGCTCCTGAAAGTCAAACAAACAACGTAACCCTTCCTACTTAGCTTTTCTTTTATCCTTCCTTCACATCTCATGACTCCGATCCCCAAGCTATCCATGACTCCTTCCGTCCTAAAAGTCTTGTTCGTGAAAAACGTTGCTGTGTTGCTGCGTGGGTGGGTTGCTGCAGTGACTCGATAGTGGGGCTGTGAACGTGCTTTTTTATGCTTAATAACATGGACTGTTATCTGCTTAAATGGTCATTGTGAATTATGAAAATGAATTACTTAGTTATAGTTATTATTTGTGAAACTTACTTACTGGTGAATATGGGGAGGAAAATGCTATGCTCTCTCATTAATCAAGTTTTAATTTATGATGTCTTCTAATCCAAACCGTGCTCCTGACAACGTAAGTAATGCTTGTATTCCTCGTATAGTTATGGACTGTTCTTTGCAATGCGATAAGCTCAATATTTGTCACATCAACATCCAAAGCCTATGCGCAAGACAGATGTGTAAATTTAATGAACTTACTACCTGTTTTGAAAAAAGTAAAATCGATATCATCTGTTTGACAGAGACGTGGTTAAATAGTGCAGTTCCTGATAACAATATTTCGATTGATGGCTATCAACTCCTACGTAACGACAGATCATATGCCCGTGGGGGTGGAATTTGTGTTTACTACAGAAACAATCTTAAATGCACTTCCATTATTTCATCTAAAATAAATAGTGGGCATCCAGATAGAACAGAATATCTTTGTATACAAGTTACGTTAGAAAGTCAATCTTTTCTGTTAGGAGTGTTTTACAATCCACCCGGAAATAATTGTGCAGATAAACTGAATGAATTGTTCACAGATATTTCCCTCATGCATGAAAAGATAGTACTAGTAGGAGACTTTAATACGAACTTGCTCAATTCGTGTGGACCAACCAATAATTTTAAAGACGTTCTAGAAAATCTAGGTTTATTTTGTGTTAATACCAATCCAACTCACTTTTATTCAAGTGGGAGTTCCTTAATCGATTTGTTTATCACGAATAAAAACGACTTTATTCTGAATCATGATCAAGTGTCGGCGTCAGGTTTTTCAAAACACGATATAATTTTCGGTACTCTTAACATAAGTTGGGCTCGTAACACTAGCTATTCTTTTTTTAGAGACTATTCGAATTTAAACGTCAATCTTCTACTTTCTACCTTCGATTCTTATGACTGGTCCTTCTGTGATCGGATTGATGATCCCGATATCTTGCTAGAAATAATGAATAGGTTCATATTAGATCTTTTTGAGAAATTCGTTCCACTTAAGAGAAGTTCCCCTAAGAAAAATCCTTGGTTCAATCAGGACATTCGAAACGCTATGAGCAACCGGGATATTGCTTATCGATGCTGGGTTAGATCTAAATTGCAAGACGATTTTGAGCATTACAAGAGATTACGAAATTTAGTGACAAATAAAATCAAGCGTGCCAAGATAGATTCGGTTTCAAATCGACTACAAACATCAAACCCAAGACAACTATGGAAAAGATTGAAGCTAATACAGAACCCTAGCCCCAATCGTGATGAAATCTTCAACAATTCTAGTGACCAGATTAATCAATACTTCGCATCAAATTTTATTGCCGAGGATTCTTTTTTAACCGATTGTACCATTGAATGCTAATGGTTTCCGTTTTACTACAATCGACACTAATGATGTAATATTAGCTGCAAACTCGATTAAATCTAATGCTACAGGTCCAGATGAAATTCCGCTTAAATTCATTAAAATTCTTCTACCATCTCTAAGGTATCCCCTGTGTAAGCTTTTCAACTCAATCATAAGGACCAGTAAGTTTCCTAGAGCATGGAAGGTTTCTAAAATCTTGCCTTTGAAGAAAAAATCTTATAGCAAAGATATTTCAAATCTACGTCCAATAAGCATTCTATGTGTTCTTTCAAAGGTGTTCGAGCGTATACTAAAATTACAAATCCAATCTTTTCTTAATACTTTTAACCTTCTCAGTAAATATCAATCAGGTTTTAGAACAAAGCACAATACAACAACCGCTATTGCTAAAGTAATTGATGATATCCATAGTGCAGTTGATAAGAAACAACTATCGATCTTGTTGATGATAGACTTCTCTAAAGCATTCGATAGAGTTTCACACGTTAAACTTCTTAAAAAGCTTTCACACCAATTCATGTTTTCGCGAAGTGCTGTATCGTTGTTAGATTCCTATTTAGGAAATCGAAGTCAGTTTGTTATTTGTAACGGTTCGCGATCAAGAGCCGCTCCGGTGATTTCGGGAGTTCCACAAGGATCAATTTTAGGACCGATTCTATTTTCCATGTTCATCAACGATTTGCCTATGTCTTGCAAGAGAAGTAACATTCATTTGTTCGCTGATGATGTTCAAATTTATCTTTCGAATCCAAGTTATCAGCCCGGACTTTTACTTGATGCCATGAACTCGGACTTAAAAAATGTTTATAGATGGTCTCAAAGGAACCAATTACCTATCAATAGTGACAAAACCAAAGCTATGTTTTTCCCCTCATCCTATAACACTTCAAATTTACCACCGCTTAAAATAGGTAACGACACTATCGGGTACGTAGAGAAAGCAACTAATTTAGGAGTTGTAATTCAAAATAATTTGCAATGGACTGCATTTGTTAATGCGCAGTGCTCAAAAATTTATAAAACGTTACGCATGCTAAGATTGACATCATATTTCTTACCTGTTAGTACCAAAATGAAGTTGGTAAAATCCCTTATACTTCCACACTTCGTTTTTGGGGCAGAATTGTTAGTTGGTGCTCCTTTAATACTAATGAACCGACTTAAAATTGCCTTACATTGCTGTATCCGATTTACCTTTAATCTTTCTCGTTACCATGGAGTTAGTCACCATCAAACGCATATTTTGAGCACGCCTTTTGATAATTTCTATAAACTAAGAACTGCTATATTTATCTATAAAGTCATAACCGCGGAAAGTCCACCCTACTTACATGAAAAATTTATTCGCTTGAGAAGCCCACGCATTCTTCATTTTAAAATACCTCGTCATTACACTGAAAGTTACAGTAGAACAATACTTGTCAGGGGCATATCTGTTTGGAATAGTCTTCCAAACAGTTTAAAAATCTGCAATAATCTTAAAGTCTTTCGAAGAGAGTGTCATAGCTTTTTCAACGGGGGGGACCAGTAAGTAAATAAATAAAACAAACACAAAGAGAAAAATTAGTTTAAGTATGATCTTTTTTGTAACTTTGAAGCACGAAGTGTAGTAACAAAACAAGGAATTGAATTACCTTAAACTACATGTTAAATAAATGAATAAATAAATAAATAATTATAACACTATTTCTATGTGCTTCATTAAACTTTTCAAAATTATACTACGATAAAATGTCAAAAACTTATGGGGTTTCAACGATCCCAATAGGCATTTTTTCTAAAGATTTTTTAAAAATTTAGCTCGAAAATTTAGCAAAGGGCGGTGAGAGAAAAAATTTGAAAACCACTGATAGCGTGATATACCCGATCTTGGCCCCTAAGGCATGGTTGACTAGTTTTTCCAAGATTGTAGACTTCCTGTAATGTGCAGCTATAAATATCCTTTGACAAACATGATTGCTTATTCGTCTGGAATGCAGTAAAAATATGACTTGGCTTTGAAAACAATCCTTTCAAACTTTTGATTGAAATACTATATATTGTGGCCTCCGCTCATTATTGTGGCCCTTTCTGAGTTCCTTGAATTGGCCGTCACGCGCCTCACTAACACATTAACATACATTTTATACATTTTGTAGATAAGCCCAAAAAAAACTGACCTGTGCAAAATTTCAGCTCATTTGGACTTGATTTGGGGGTGCCTCAAAGCGCTCGAAGTTTCAGTTTTTTTGACCCTCGAAAATCACTAAAGAGGAAATAGAAATTTTAATTTTGATGCCAAAATCGATATGAGACTTTGATTTTTGAACAAAACTTTTAGCTTTTTGAAAGTCAATTATCGGGCAATAATGTTTTTTTCAAGATAACACCAGATTTGGATGTTTAAAGCATTTTTAAGTCATTTGGCATCAAAATTAAAATTTAATTTTTTACGATTTCCTTTGGACCCCCTTTAGTGATATTTGAGGGTAAAAAAAAACTTACACCACAGAAAAATTACATCATTTAGTGGAAATTCGAATGAAAACCAACCCAAATGTTGGTACATTTCATCGCTCCTGAAATCCGTGAAGAAATTTTTACGATTGCACTCGAACAATCGTCTAGTATTTCGGGGGATCGTTAAATGTCAAATGTTTTCTGTCCCACTTTTTTTTCTCTTCTTGATTTTCTGTGTCGGTATAATTTTTTTAATTTTATTTTTTTTTTATTTCAAAAGCCGCTGACCGTAGCCTAGAGGATAGCGTTGAAGTCTTCTAAGCCAGAGATCACAAAATCGCGTCTCGGTCACGGCATGCATAGTACACTTTCTGTGGGTCGGTAATTTTGGCATTTGTAAGATGTTATCTTATTCTTGAAAGAGGTACGCCTTAGAGTTAAGTAAATTAGATCTCTTCAAAAAAACATGAAGTTTCACTGAAATCCTATATGTGTGTGTTCGTTTTTATAGAAAAAAATCTTTTGTACCGCATTTCTGCAGTTGAAGTCTGAAGATAACTTCCAGATTTTGTTTAACATTGAAAGAACCGCTGAAACCAGCAGAAAGAGCGTAGTGTTAAAGCAGGTAATTAAAAAAAATCATAATTGAATGACAAATTAACATTTCATTGTTTTTATTTCAGGCAAAATATCGGACAAACTATAATAAACACCTGGTTCAACCGCATAATGTATGCTTTAAAAAAATGGAAAAAATTTGTAGTATTTTCGTGGAATTACCATTTTAAGCACTGACTAAAATTTTTTTGCAGTTTCAATCATGATTACCCTTGAGTGTTCAGAAGAAATTTGACATCCCTGTCAGCCGAACTCTGTTCATGTTCAAAGAATAGTTCACCGAGTACAAACGTACCCCTAAGGGCACTTGGTGGATGTCGAATACTTTAACTTTGACATCTTAAACGTCTTTACACTCTAGGATAACAATCCCAGCTGAAAATGATGCTGAAGAGGAAGATCTAGGGAAAAGTGGATACATTGCTGCTGACTCTGGGCAGGGAGGCACAAGCAATTAAAAAGTTTTCGCCGAAAATGGATAAATACGCAGGAGTGCTGCATTTACCTCCACTCAATTTTTTGTGAAAATTGACGAAAAATTGAAGAATAAAATGAACAAGAAACTCCAAAAGAGGCCGTAACGCAAATTTTTTGTCCTTCATAGCGAAAGTTCCGGTTAATTGACTCAGGGTGGCCAGCGAGTTTCAATTTTCAAATTCCCGGTTTTCCCCCCGTTTTTTATCGAGATTTTATGACCTTCCCAATTTTACAATACACAAATGAATATGTTTATCAGGTTAAATAATTTTTGTTTAAGCAAAATAAGACAATTTTTTTATGTTTAACGTAAGGTTTTTCAGATAACGATGATGTTTGTTGGGATTTTTTTGAGAAAGTAGTTTAAGCAGGTTTAAATTCAAAGGATTGAGAAAATAATTGCCAAAATCACCAATTTTGAGTTACATACACCAATAGGGTTGTACCCCTTTGTAATAATACATATACCAATTGATTTTTCATATCTCTATCTATGTACATCTGGTGCAAAATTTTGATTTTTTTTTGATAATTTTGTCAACACTTTTTCGATTCACTTAAAACGATGATGTTCCAATTAAACACTATTTTATCGCATGCAGAATTTGACTATTGAGCTCTGGTGTCTGAATTCTGAAATTTGAAATATATCATAAGCGATGAATTTCGAGTGAATTACGGATCTGTGAATCTAGACTTAACTTTAAGTTTGGATTCATAATTTAAAATTTAATTTTTATTTCTCATGCTTAGCTCCAGTTAATTGCTACTGATTGATATTAAAATTTGAATTTTTTTCTCTGCTATTTTGAAAACAGAACCCACTTAATTTTATTCCTCTAGAAATTTCTAAAATTAAGTTTTGATTTTCGTCTTGAATACTGAGTGGGGTTTTTTATTTCATATTTTTTAATTTATTTAGAGCCTGAGTTCTGGGTGTTTCATTTTCAACTTGACAAGTTGATCTAAATTCTAGGTCTGAAATGGCAATCAAACAAGAATAATTGAATATCGTAATTCAAATTGCAATGCTATTAATTAACCAGTAAAAGCGCACGATGTATCACACAAACATTTGGTATCTCATTCTACCTTTTGTGCATTTTATTGATGAACCATGACTCTTTTTTAATTTTTCTGTTTTCTTGCATTTCCCTCCGCATCAGGTTAAAAAATTGTTAAAATATGAATTTAATTGGGAAAAACAATTTTTTTTTCAACCATATGAGAGATAACTTTTCACGCTTTTGACGCTTAATTTCATTTTTCATTGTTGAACAATTTTGATTCAATCTGATATTTTTTTTTGTTAATGATGTATTAATTAAATTAAAAACTTGAAGTATGGTTATGATAAAAATGTGTAGTAAATATTGTGATTTCTGATAAATTGAACCTTTCATAACTTCAATTAAAAACAGTCAAGAATAAATAAATTCACAAAAAAAAAACTCAATATGCTAATCTTTCCTGTTTCGTTCTAATTTTAGTATATGTCCAGCCGAAGCTAGGACAAATCTCAATATATTTTGGAACTTGAATACTTACTTCAGAGCACTAAAAGGTATGCTGAGCAAAAATATCTCCATTTTTTCCGGAGTTCTCGACGTATGCCCACATTTTCTCCATGGAATTAAGATCCCGGTTTAATATCGCTTTTTAAAAAAATATATTATGATATGAATGAAATTTAGAATTCAAAAAGTTTATTTAGGGGAAAAATTATCCATAAAAATTTTCCCGGTTTTGACTTGAAAAACCAGTTTTTTTAGGTTTTCCCAGCCCCATTTTAAATTTCCGGTTTTCCCGATTAGCTGGCCACCCAATGACTATGTTGAACAATTTGTTGCGAAAATTGAAGAATGAATTGATAGAGGAAACGAAAAACATAACGCAAAACCGTGTCTACACGAAAGTTTTTGGCCTACATTTTGACTTTTCCGACGAAATAAAAGAAGGCCGCTCGAGGGGGTATTGTATATTTTTTCAAGTTAACTCATATTATGACCTTTCATTTAAAATTTACAAAACTCATTTAGACTGGAATAAATATCAATTCCTTCTTTTGTAACCCCCTCCCCTCCCTTCGAAATTACCAAAAAAGCCAAATAAAGTTTGAAGTTTTAATGTAAATTTCGAAAAAAAACAAACATCTGAAAGCTTACAAGACAAAAAAAAATATTGGAATATGGGTGTTATTTCACCTTTAATATTTTTGAATTCCATAGAATTTTACCAAAAAAATTACATGATTTATAGGTTTTGTGCAATGATATAGTATGCAATTTTGTTGCATACAAACTTTCGAGCAATTTATTCCAACTTATTTGTTTTTCGCATGACAACTCGCGAATGTTCCAACTTCGAGGGACAAAAGAAGGATTTGAAATTTGTTCCGGCCTTATCTGTCTTGATTTGTTTTCAATCATCATCCGAAAAAATTCAATTTTTCAATACATATGTTTTTGATTTCAAACTACTCACCCGGTAAATAAAATTTTTTTTGGAAAGTAAGATATATTTTATTTTTATGCGAAATAAATCCTCAATTTCTAGATTATCATCGAAATGTAACAATCTCGATACTACGAAAGGATGTACAAACTTTCCAAAAAACCGTTTCGATCATACTGGTTAGTTTGATAGGGCATATAGTCGAAGTTACTGGCCCTTAATCTAGAACTGCTGGCAGATCATCGATGCTGCATAAACAGTTCAAGTAGAAAGAAGAAGAAGAAGGTTAGTTTTACAGTTGTTTTTCTGTCCTGAGATCGTTTTGTCATTTTCAGCGTTTTCAGTGTCGAAAAGTTTAAGGATTAATTTTTATCAATTGGACCTTTTTTCAGTTTTGCCATACATGTTATTTTCTATTTATATCACTTTGGCTTGAACTCTTTTCATAAAAATTAAGTTTTTTTTTTCTAGGTATCACCAACCGACCTTATACTTTTTGGTGGATTGCCCAAAAATCTCATCTGTGCAAAATTTCAATTCTATCATCATACCTTAATTTATGGATGCTTCAAAGCGATCAGAGGATCGGATTCTTTTTATCTTCTTTAACCGCAAATAACATGGAATCAGGATTTTATTTTTTGATGCAAATTAACTGCAAAAAAATGCATAAAACGCAGAAAATAAGCGTGTTTTAAAAATATTTTTTGCAGTAAATCAATATTTTAAGAAAACGTTGGTTCGATATGGAATTGGTGCTAAGTGGTCTTATTTTACAGGATATGAAGATGCTGAGGAAAAAAAATACATATGTACCAAATTTGATAGAAATTACCTGGAAAACGATTAATTTGTTCCATATTTTAAGTCGATTTTATTAAGGGGGGGGGGGAGGGGGAAAAGTCTATAAAAAGTGGAGGAGATCTTTTCCTAAATGGGAGGGAATTGCAACTTTTCAGAAACAATCCTGCCCAAAAACCCCGTTTTACCATCTTTTACGACAAACAAACCTACCAATCATACGAAAACACATCTGCATATGGGAAAACACGCCAGCAAGTTTCCAACGAATACTGGCTCCTACCCAACTGCAGTGCAGGCATCAAACAGTCATGATTACATATTTCAATAGTGCCATTTTTTGTGTATTTTTAATTTTGACTATTTTTTTTTTAAATTAAAGGGAGATAAAGGCATAACGGCCAGGACGTTAATTTAACTCAAGTCTTTTTCCTAATTGGTTGAAACTTGAAAAAGTCAATAAAAACGTTTAAAAATGCATTTTAAAAAAAATCTCGAATACTGAAAATAAGTCACTGTAGGGGGACATGATGAACTTTTTCTGTCGTAAAATCTAACAGCGAATGAAACTCGAAGAAGTAGGCTGAATTATAGATCTACAGCCTGACTAGTTTGAACTGACGATTTGGCCTATTGGTAAAGTGTCGGAGAGATAATCAGAGGACTCGAGATCGATTCTTGGTTGAGGCGATTTTTTTTTAATTTACCACTCACGATAGATGCGTTTGCACTAACTAACTACCTAGGTATCAAAAGAGTCTGTAGAATCTGCATTTTACACAAGAAAAATCATAACAAGAAAAATTTAAACTGTTTGCTAAACGATTTTATAACTAAATCCAGCCCTGGCTTCTTCGCAAAAATGATGGATACCTGACCAGCAGTTTGTTCCTCTTCAGCAGAAAAAACCTGTTTTCGTGCGGAGACATACACGAAAAGTGCATGTTTCTAAAAATAAACCGCGGACCCAAGTGCATTCAGACGAGTGCCGGTTTTGGAACGACTCTTTCTCACCAAGTCTCCAGATAAACAGCCGAAAGCATAATAACGAGAGAAAAAATCGCTAGGCCATCTTTCAAGTTGCATAAAAACAAAATGATCAAGGAAATCAGCTCTCCTCGTTGAAAGGTATGATCATGCTGATAACGATCATGAACAGTTTGATTTTGAAAAAGGGTATGTTTTGCTCAACCACGATTTAATTTGTTTATATAACACGATTCAGTTGATAACGGTTGAAGAAGTGTTAGTTGATATTTTGATCAAAACAGATGGGATTCGACAATCAAGAGATTGTTAATTCAACATAACTATATCTTTAGAATAACCATAAAAATTGATGAATGAACGTGAAATATTGTTAGAATGATTTCAAACAATCTTGAAGAACCCAAAAAAAAAGTTGTGATTTCAGCCTTTACCTTCGTTTTAATGTAGCGGGTTATCCGGTGGATTTTTGACTTTGACATTGTTGTTGTGTAGAGAGCTTGTAGTTGTTTCAAACAAATTTGTTGTCCAAGATACGGGTTGGTTGTTGTTGTTGATGTTATGAATGTTAATTGTGAATTGTCCCACGATCTCAAAATAGCATTTCTTCTTTCACTTGGCCTCAAGTGAAAAAGGCGAAAAGAAATTCAAACGATCACGTTTGTCGTTTGATGACTGTGGGTGTTTGTTGCAACTTGTTGCAACTTATTGCAACGAATTCTTCTTAAGTTTTTTGTTGGAGAGTTGTTGAATATCACAGACTTTTTGTCATGCACTGGATCACTAACTAAGTAAATTTTACTTTGATTTGTAGCGTAAAATTGCTTGTTGTGGTTCACTTCACTTTACTTTGTCGATTAGTAGATTTGAAGCTGATATTGGCAAAAGGTGGGATGCCAAAACCAAAGAGAGAAATAGTTGATCAAAACAGAATTCACAAAAATAACACGTTTAGAGAGAGCAATCCCAAACTTTTGAGGAATGGTTATTAGCCGAAGAATGTATCACACGCACACAATCATAAAACGATCAAGCTTAGAAAAAGACTAGGAAAGAAAATGTTCCACAAAGTTGACCCTGTAATAAGAGGGACAAACTCGTTTAGTTCTGGGTTAGTGCCAATCCGAAAGAAGAATCAAGAAAAATAAACTTTCAAAACAGTTACATTCTCCGGGTTATCCACACTTTTCCAGCGATTCCACATGACCATTCCCGGGAAACTGCCTCCAGGGAAATCGGCAAAATCACTAAACGATCACTAACTTGGACACTAGAAACTACTGGACAATGATCTTCGTCGGCAATGTCACACTGCCACTGACTGATGATGAACCCCTTCAAGTGAACCGAATCACAAACCGGGAATCCTCACAAACTTTTCACAACTACACGAACACGGTCCGAGAAAAAAAGAGACAAAATAGGGTCCACTTTCCTTCCGTGTGTGTCTTACGAAATTTTGGTTTTTGTTGTTGCCCGGATCGGTCCCGATCGGTAGGCGAAATTTCACGATCAGCCGCCGCGCCGGATCAAACCAACGAAAGGAAGACGAGATCGGATAAACGAAGAGAATACGAGAACCCGAAAACGATGATCCCTGCCGCGCGCTAACTCTGCCACTCTCTTTCAAGAAGATTGGTTGGTTGTTGTTGGCTTCGTCGCGTTTCGCGATCGAATGATTGGATGGATCGGAATTGGACGCACTCGGACGTGGTCAAAGCCCGGCAAGTAGGCAAGTCGCCTCACGTAAATGGTATAAGGCAGTTTAGTGAATTGCGCGAAGAATGGTTCGCTGCATATGAACGAGCCGGGGCTGCGATCATCTACATACCTACTAGGTACTACATCACATACGATTGTTGGCGGACGCGTTCGTGCCTTGAAAGATCACACGGAAAAAAATTGCGTTGCTATTCCAAAGACGTTGTCATGATAATTTTACCATTTCTGCGTTATAGTATTTTCAACCACGCAAATTATAACATCAATTTTGTAAAAGTGCACATGAAACAATATTGAAATTACTATGTACCTGGTAATTTTCGATAACTGTCAATGTTTGTTGTCGAAAATACTATGGTCATGATAATTTCATCATAATTTCTATTAAAACTAGCGTCCGCATAGTAATTTAGACATTGTGGCACCAATTCACATCAACAAAATACTACGCACATGGTACTTTTGAGAACAAAACATATTTGACTCAAAAACATCAGTGCGTATGATAATTTTACTATGGAAAACATTCTTGTTGTTTATACTTATTCAGGATCATTAATCATCAAACCCGCGAGTAAACTAACAAATTGGGAGCTGCTTCCAAGTTTCATAACTTGAAAAAATCTATCCAGAGCATCGGGAGAACACACTTACATTGACCGACGTGTGTCGGAAGTGTGAATTTCAATGTTTTACATGAAGTCATAATGCATGCATGCAAATAAACAAACAAACATGCATAGTAACTTTACTATTCAAATCAAGCTCCTCGTGCATACTAAGTTTTATCATAACACATACTTGTTTCATCATGAAACATATCAATTTTACTAGGCACGAAGTAAAACCATGCATCATTTCATTGACAATTTTACTAAAACGCAGTCGAATTTACTATGCGCAGCCAAATTCAGTACATGGTAAAAATAGCTATGAGTAAGGTATTATAAACAACAAAACGTATTTGACTCAAAAATATGGTTGCCTGTTGTTCATTTAAACCACGGATTTAGTAGTTTTACTATGCTTTTTTTTGTGTGCAGGAACTTTGCACAATGGGATAAAAAAACATAAAAATTGAAAAAATCCAAGTCATAAAAATCGGAGAAAGTAACTAATGATTTGATTTGGGTTCGTAAAAGAGTAATGAAAGTAAGCTCTCAGACATCAACAATCCGAAGACGAACATAAGATATTTTTTTTAGCAGAGCCGATCTAACCCGAAGTCCGAACAATACCTTCCGTATTGCTCAATTAGGGACGAATCAATCAATCAATGCGAGCGCGACTTTGCAGCAATCACGCAAACTGACGTCAAATGAATAGATTCAAATTAATCGAATAAGCTTTCGATTCAAATTCGATCGGCCACTTAAAAATGACCACACCCGCTGCAATGTTCGGCGTTTGTTATTGGTTTTTGCAAAATAACGGCACTATCACGTAACATTAGGAAGTTTTGTACAGATACACAAAAGTATTCCACCCAAATGGATCATTGTGAAACTGCCGCCAATATCTGATCCATCGGAGTTAATTTAAATTCTTAACCATGACTAATAATTTGCTCGGTTTATTGACACAGATGGCGAAGAGCTGCTTCCAGCTGCCGTAAATAATAGAGAGAAAGAAAAAAACTTCGGCAAACAGTTAAACAGTAAAAACGTCAAAGTAGTATGAAGCGAATAAAAACAAACATTCTGCTGATGATAAGCAACATGTGTGCATTTATAGGCGATCGATCGATTCCCATTGGAGGATTACTGCTACAAGTATTAAATAATAACTAAAACAACAATTGCGAATCGTTGTTGAGTGATAGCAGGCAATCGTCATCTTCCCGGTCAATTGAAAGGTTATCATCGACCGGTCCGGGAGGAGAATGATCGAGCGAAATGGCCAGTTCAACCTTTCGTGGACCATAAATATTACCACCACCACGATCGAGACGATGACTATTGGACAAGATAACGATACCTCCTATGGTTCAACCAACAGAAGTAGCATTAGCAGCATCATTGTAAGGTATCAGGGAATAAACCACTGACACAGTTCAACCGAAACGACACGAAAACACAGTGTGGTGTGATGTTGGATTTTTTTTTCGATTTTGTTTTGGTTATTATTTTCTTCAGAAAATTGATTATATTATAAACAAAACAAAAAACTCGTATTGAATTCACTTTACAGGTCATGGGAATCTTTCTGACAAATGCAAATAAAAGTATGTTTGCATGTAGATAGTTAGATAATCAACCACGGGTGCACGGATTCACCCCAGTTTTGCCAACGTGCTAGTTTTCATTCTTTAGGTTTTTGTTCTACAAATCTCGAATCCATCTCATAAAATCCCGTCAACTTTTCTCTCAAATGGCCAGGATTCGACCAGACCGAACTGAACGCCATCAGCACTTTAAAAATGTACTTCATTAGAATGTGAAGTTTAGCTCAGAGCAAACATTTTTTTTACAAATTTAAGGAAAAATTTAAGTTGACATTTTAACTCTGTTTTTTTTTTGTTTTTTTATGAAAAAAAAAACAAAAAAAACAGAAAAAAACAAAAAAAAACAAAAAAAAACAGCTGAGAGCGAAAATGGCAACTAAAATTTTTCGCTTAAATTTGTAAAAAAATAAGATAAATTTAACCATGTTGTCAAAAAGATAAGCGAATTATTCAATACTTTTCGTTTCTTTCTCGTTTTAATTCGTGATTGTAGGAAAAAGTCCAGTAAGACGAACACCCAAGGTAGAATTGAAATAGAAAAACCTATATTGCTTTTCTCATAACAGTTTTCGTGCAGATTAGCAGTTTAAGTTGATTGCTATCGCATTAACCATTGGAACAAGTAAATTTCCTCCATCAAGACTGTTTTTATAGTAATTTTAAACATGCTTGCAAACTACACTTTTCAAAAATGATCGGGTAAAACGGACACTGCGTGGAAAAGGGACATTTTCCCCGAAAAATTGCTGTAAAAATAAATATTTTTGTGAGTTAAGTATTTGAAAACGTTCTTAAACCAAAATGAAAAAAAAAAACTGACGACCGCCAAGGTCTTTTGCAGGCATATAAAGGAACAACCCACATCTTGAAATACCTCTGGAGAAACTTATGTGTCCGTTTAACCCTACATTTAGGTGGCTAGCTTATCCGCCGAAGCAACTTTTTTTCAATAAGTTTGATGCTCAAGCCCTTTGAGCGAAATTCGCTGATTTTCCGCTAAAAATCCAGATAGTTAACGAGAAGCCTAATAAACCTCCACCTTTGAAAACGGTTGAAGTTTTCGAAAATGTTGCGAGTTACGAACTATTTTCTAAGTAGAGAAAATTACATCAAATAATGGATCCTCAAAGATTTAGTTTGTTTGTTTACTATTATGAGACCTAGCTTGATGTAAATAAACAAAGAGTATCTAAAGTGTTTATTTTAGACTTATTTAGGCAAACATATTCCCATCATTAGATTTGTGCGAAAAATTGTAATTTTTAAAATATTGGAAGTGTCCGTTTCAATCGCTGTATCCGTCTTACGCGACTTTCCCCTTCGAACTTTAGCATCGAAGTTCAATTAATTTGCAATCCGTGGTGAACTCGTTCAGTTCTAACTGCCAATCGAAGCATTCCGGAAATTTGACCAGCATTTGACCAGTCAAATGACTGGTAAATTTCACAACCCTATAACTCAAACAAAATAGATAAATTTCACTTGCTTTTGATTTTATTCGCAATCCACATTCAAAACAATGAGCCCTAGTTGATTTATGGTGGGCAAAAGTGTGTCATTCGTTATGAAATTTTTCATTTTCGAAGCGGAGCCATGAAGATTTGTGGAAAAAGTTCACGAATTGACCGCTGCGTGGCGCTTCAAACACTTGACTTCCAAATTTATTGGTCTGTTTTGTTGGTCATCTATAATCAAACTTTCTGTCAAAATTGGCGAAATATCATCAATATTTATGATACTTATGTAAGATTTAGTAGGTACATGTCCATTCGAGAAATTGATTAATTTTAGATGATAAATTATCTCTTATATTAAGCTATTATGGGTAAAATAGTTACAAATTTTGTATTCATTTATTCACATTTGAAAACATAATTTATGAAACTGAATAATTTAAATGATGTTTCAACATGGGTGCCCGGAATGGCTAAATTCGCCTTAGTAAATTATATAGAGTGGGTTTGAGTGACAATTTTTTTTCTTTTTACATTTGTGCTTTAACAATGCATACAAAATTGAAGGTTATATATAATTATTTGGGTTATTTTACATGATCCAATAGTAAGGTATTGATTTGAATTTCTAACTTCCGAAAATAATTATAGCTGTTGCCATTTTTTCCAACAAGTTTTTAAAAATAAATAAGGGATTTGAAGATATCATTAAAAAAAAACTGTTTATACTTACTCAAATTTAGAAAGTAGTAAGCTTATTCTTTTTAACCACAAGCATGACCGACCATTAAAGGCATTGGTAAAAAATTATCAAATATTGAGAAATAAAAGTGAGAGATTAAGTTTGCGGTTAAAATCACATTTATTTTCTACTGTTGTTAAATCGAATAGAATTAGAGATTTTAGTTTAAAGCTTTGTTTGAGGGGGGAGTAAGGTCTAACGGGTAAAAAAAAACACCAATTTCACGAATTTTTTTTAGAATCATCGTTCAAACAAATGTATTCAAATTTTTTGCATTGTACAAAGCATTGTTAAAAGAACATTTAGTAATTTTTCCTTAGAAAAATATCGAAAAATGAGTCGGTGACGGAGCACTTTCGAGGATGTCTTTTAGAAAACAGGATTTGCGGTGGACACTGTAGCTCAGCACAGAACCATCTGAAGTCAAAAAATCAGAGCAAAATATTTTTAATAGATATTTTTCTGGACCCCTACGATTTTATTTAACTTAAAAAAAATTTTATGAAATTTTTGTGGCTGTTTGAAGTAAAAACTACGATTTTTCACGAAAAAAACCGCCATTTTTTATCTGTAAAATCTCCCCAAAGTAAAAAAACAAAAAAAAAAGAACATCGTTGGGGTTTGGTTTTTATATGTAGAAAATATGTTCCAAATTTGAAAAGAATCGGTGAAGTAGTTTTCAAATGATTTGGTGTGACGATGTCCACTGACTTTAAAAATGTGCTTTCGAGAAAAACGCGTTTGAAGTTTCTGCTCTAAAAATGATGCAGTATTAGATAAGAGGAGATAAAGGCCTATAATTTCTACAGTTTTGCTTCTATTGACTTGAAAATTTGACACAACATTCTTGAAAAGTTTTACAATAAGAAAATAAAAAAAAAATCGATTTTTTGAAAGTGTTAGCCCTACTCCCCCCTTAAGAAGAATCTACAATATAAATAATGTCAAACAAAAAAACAGTAAAATATGTTGTCAGGTGACTTTTATCTTGAAAATAAAGTACAAGTTTCTTGGCCACAAAAATAAGTATAAATAATTCATTTCATGATTTATTTCATACATGTGATTTCTTATGGTTCGTGTTCCAAACTGACTCTGGTTGAATATAATTTTTTAATTTTGAACCCAGAATATAAACTTTGAAACTGATCTTGATTATAAAATTATATTAATTTTGATACCGAATCTGAGTATTGCCTTTGAACCTGAGTTCAAAATATGAATTTCGAATTTGAACCGATTTTTGAATCTAAGCTCTAGATAATAAATCTTTCAAATTATGAGCCAAAAAGCGAATTTCGATCTGAATTTCTGCAAGAAATATCTTATTTGAATTCAGAATTTGTGGTTTTCAATGTTTATTTATTCGAAATTCAACTTGTGCATCTGGATGAAAATTGCGAATGGTGAAACTGTTTCAGATTTTACAATTCTTGATCACCATTATGAAACTTTCTGTAGTTCCAATTCTGCATAACAATTAAAAGTCCAAAATTTCAAATCTTCAAAATAGTTTGTTATTTTGAATATTTTCTTTTCAATGATGAGTTTGGAATATAGCAGTTTGAAATGCAAAACCGAGATTCGAATAAGTATTTTTTCCCAATGATGATCCAAACTGAAGCTCAGTAAAATAAACTGGACACAGAATCCGAACACTTATCACGGACATCAAATTTTAAT
The DNA here is from genome assembly GCF_029784155.1 of Uranotaenia lowii. Classification (NCBI taxonomy): domain Eukaryota; kingdom Metazoa; phylum Arthropoda; class Insecta; order Diptera; family Culicidae; genus Uranotaenia; species Uranotaenia lowii. The sequence goes on along the minus strand of NC_073693.1, from coordinate 265,765,800 downwards.
GTTAATAATCACATCAGTCGATTTTAAATCACATTTAAAAAAAATCAGATTAATTTTGATGGAATTAATTTAAAAAAAATTAGGCTCAAATGCATAATTTCCATGACTCAATTTCTGGGCAAAATCTGGGCAATTTGACTAGCTAGCTTATTGCAATTCTATATTCAGAACTGAATTTCAATCAACAAGTTAGACATTTTTTTAAAAGCTGTAGTAGAATTACTGACCTTGGATAAAATTTCGAGGTTTTTTTTACACTTGAAGCATTTTAGTCGTTCATCAAAATTTGATTAGTAATTTGTAATTTTGATTTTAGAGAACAGAATGTTTGACATTTTTGGAACCACATGGGGGGAGGGATGATTTCAGTTGTTTTTTTAAAACCATCCCAAACTTACTTTTATAGCAAAGATTTATCTAATTTTGCTATCATGCCATCTAAGTAAAGTTTTGTATCCTTTTTCCCGAATAAAGGTGGTATAACCTATAACGCAAAAATTTGGGTTTAAATTTTCACCGACAACTTAAAATTCTATCGTTTTGCTATTGATGCTTTACTTTGGTGTTGGTTTTCCATCATTGTTAACATATTGTTACTCTAATCAAACCTAATTTTGGCAACGGGAGAATTATGCTGTCATTTTGGTATTGACAGCTCATTTTGGTTACAGGTTGTTAGCGATTTAGGCATCAAAGTTTCTTTACTCGGCATAAAAAAATCAGAAATGATTTTCTGATTTCTTATTTTTAGATTTTTTTTTTGTACGTGGACAAAATAAGTTATCAGAGACTCGAGATTTCATTTTTTTTTCTAATTCAAATCGTTTTATTTTGATCGAAAAAATCTGAGTTTTGCCCCAAACAAAGATTAAGATGTAATGAATATTTTGGTATACACATCTACTTAACTGAAAATTGTTGATTTCAGCACTGGCTGGTGGCCTCAATTTATTTTGAAAAAAAAAAACGATGATACAAATTTAGCTAACGTTAACTGCCTATGGATCAAAATACCAAACAAAAATAAGTTTAATGTTTTAACAAAGTTTTTTTTTTTTAATTTTGAAATGTTTCAAATAATGTTGTTTGATTTCTGATCTAAATTTTGTTATACAGGAAAATTCGTAATTTGAAAACAAAATTCTGATTTCTATTTTTGATTTTTGTTGCTCTAATTTGAATTTATGGGTTTTGAATGGTTTTCTAGATTTTCATATTCCTCAATTCTGATGAAGTGTCATAAGAGGTTGATAAGAGATAAGATGTATGACATTTTAGGCCCCAAGTTTTGATCAGATCTTGAATTTAGAATCAAAAATTCTAGCCAATATTTAAAACTGAAAGCGGAGTTTAAAAATAGTATTTGAATTATACCTAGATTATGGATCAAGATCAAAATTCAAGAATCACTCGAAAATCAGGAAACAGAATTCAGAAATCAGAAATCAGAAAAGAGAAATTAAAAATCGTTTTAATGATATTACAAATCAGAAAACAGAAACTGAAAACTGAGAAACTTTGTTTTTTTTTAGAAAACGTTAAACATGAATTGATTCCACCGTAAGACGCATGAACAAACAGCCACTTAAAAAACAAAAAACTTCGAACAAAACTTTTCGCCCTACACACGATAAGGTCGCAACTTTCATTCTACCCAAACTTGTTCTGGATCAGTAGAGCGGAATCTAGAGATATCTTCGGACGGCCAAATTAAAAACAAAATAAATTCCAGAGGCACGTCGTTCGGCTGCAACAATGTGGAAGTTTTGCCAAACAAAAACATAAACCGTGCAAAAATATCGCCAATAACGTGTCAATACCGGTTGCAACAGGTTCGAGATTGCCTGATCAAACCGGCTAAGCCTCACCATATTGAAGGATGTTTTGTGAACATGTTTGTTTATGGAAACTTGGTAGAAATCTACAGGTGGTTTGAGAGCTTTTCACGAGAGTCAACAAGAGGTATCATGAGCTTTGCGATCGGAACGTTTCCTAGCAAAAAAAAGCAATGCCAAGTTGAAGTCGACGCAAAATAAGGCCACATTACTGAGTTTTTCGATCATCAAGCAGAAACCTCAAGAAAGGTCCAAATTTACTCTGGAACTTGAGAAGAGCTGCAAGAAAGGCAACATTCTAAAAATAGCTTTTCTGTTTACAGCAAACTGGAAACAAAACACCCGTAGGGTAAAGTAACCAATTAATGTCACTTTCCTCAAATCTCAGAATCAGTTTTCTTGCTTGTTAACTTGTTTAGTATGTTTTTAACAAAATTTCTAACACTAACTTATAAGCCAATTGACCCTTAAAACATATAAATTTATTTAATATCAAATATTTTTATCCACATTCGAGATAAACTACCCTAAACAACAATTATTTTCGCTGTAAACACACCGAACCGAAACTGGTTTTGTGAACGTCTTTTGAAGCAAGAGCCGCAAGATAAAGCGAAATTTGCTACAAAGAAAGAATATCGATAACCAGGGCTGGTAGCGGTTTGACAATAAAAAAGTAGTGACTTTAGTGACCAAAATTTGAAAAAAAGTGACCAAATAGTGACTTAGAGGACCGAAAAAAGTGACCAAATTGTGACTATGTAGAACGAAAAAAGTAACTTTGAAGTAAAAAAAATGTGACCAAATCAGGCCCGTCCAGGGGGGGGGGGGGGCTCCGAAATTCAAATTAAGATAAAAATAATAACAATACCAAAAATAAAAAATTGAAAAGGAAAAGGTTTTCTTACACCGTTTGTCACTCATGTTCAACACACAAACTAAAAAAATGACTGATAAACAAAATTTTGGAAACATATTACATTGAATGTTTCAAATTTTCGATAAGTCAAGAAAGTAAGAAATAAATTAGTTTCAAAACAATTTCTTAGCAAATTTAAAATTAAAAAAAAATGAATTCTAAAATATATGTCCAATCTTGTACAAAACTTACCATGAATAGATGTTAGGAAAATGATAATAATTGTTCATTTTTATTCATCTAAATTTGGAATTCTTTTCCTCATTTTCAACTGGAAGTTTAGTGAGAAATTCCGCTGTAATTTTTTAATTTGACCAAAAAATATTTAATCACGATTTAAAATGTGAATTACCGATTACTGAATTAGAAATGAGTTTTGAACAGAATTTATTCAAGGTTTGATGGTTTAATTTAATTTGATAAAAAGAAAAACATATTTATCTATATATATAAAAATGAATGTTTGTCTGTCTGTCTGTTACCTATAGACTCGGAAACTACTGAACCGATCATCGTGAAACTTGGCATCTAAGGGTTTTTGATGCCGGGGATGGTTTCTATGATAGTTACAAACCGCTCCGACTTAAGGGAGAGGGGGCTTCCATACAAAACATGTAGTTTTTCAAAACAAATTAAAGTCATGACATCCATTTTCTCGAGGTTTTTTTTTCCTTTGGGCGGTTTGTTTTTCGTCTCCATGGTCGAGGCGTCGCAAACATACGTCGCGAGAGGATAGTAACCATGGCATAGCATACTGATCAGTGGGAATATTTTGGCGCGTATTTCTCAACCAAGCATTTTTTCAATGCAAGGGGTGGCGATATGAAGCCTTGATGTGATTTTTTTTCTACTTGATTCCTAGCTCATTTGTACAGCACATGATTATGCATGACGCCTAGATGTTATCCAGATTGACATTTTGCCGATCGAATAAAACATATACATTTTTTTTGCCAAAATCTGAAATTGAAAAGTCATGGCATCCATTTTTAGAGATTTTCTTTTCTTTGAAGGGTTTGTTTTTCGTCTCTATGGTCAAGCAAATGTCGTCGCAAGTGGATAGTAACCAAAGCTGTTCGTTGATCGCTGGAAAAATTGAACAATTAGGCGCCTGTTTCTCATCCAAGTACCTATATTTCTTATGCACGTGGGGGCGATATACAACCTAGATGTGCTTTTCTTGCCTAATTGTACACAGCACGTGGAAATAAAAAATAAATATTTAGTTCTGATGCTAATGAAATAATGGTATGACACTTTGCGGACAATTGACTGAATTAAAAGAATTTACATACAATTTTTTAACCCAAGGTTATTTTTGAATCATATTGAAAACAGAAATATGAATAAGCTATCTACATAGGTAGATCGGAAACATTTTGTTGATCATGTAAAAATGTACTTAACTGAAAAAGAAGATAAAAAAAATCTGATCCGACACATGAACTGATTAAGAGCCTTTTCTTAAAATTAGATAAGATAGGACTGACGTGTTCATAAGTGAAAGGTATCAGTGAAATAAACTGATTTTTATTGACCAAAAGTGAAGGAATTCATTTTTCGAAAGAATTTTCATTAAAGTAACACTAGAGCATATTCAAAGGTTCAACTTTTCTCTGTTCCAAAAAAAATATAAAATTATGTTTTCTTCTAAAAATTGTTACTTCAGCCCAAATACACAACAGAAACGAATTTAGAAATGAAAATGGGAGTTTTTAATTTTAAATAATTCTGAAAAAAACATCGTTCTTTTTGCTTACATACCAATTTAAGTACGTACTTAACATGAAAAGTGTTTTTGTGTTATATGGCTGCATAAAAGAGACTTTTGGTCCGCTTCTTTTTTGAAAAGTGAGACTTTAAAACTCATATTCAACTGGAAGCAAATTTTTTATGAGAAATTTTTAGTATACTTTGAAAGTGTTCAAAACAATATCCCCTCCTGTCAACTTACACGATGGGGCAAGGGCAAACGTCGAATTTTTAAGAAATTCATCTTTAAAATGATTCAATATGTTGAAAAGACCAGAAGGGGTATTCCGAAAGTTGAAACTGAAGCGGATATTTAAAATTCTTAAATGTCTTTGTAAATGAAGGTCATTTTCTTTGAACAGCATTCGTTAAAAGTGGACTAACAAACATAAATTTATACTGCTAGAATACTGCAGATATATAAATGAAACTTGATAAAACAAACAAACAGATAAACGTATTAAATCCATTTTAAAGCCATTACTCTGACGCATCTGAAAATAAGCTTTGCATCTACACTTGCCCCAATATACGGGACAACGTTAACTTAGAAATTTGTTTTTGCCAACTTTTTTGAATATTTGACTTTCAAAGAGAAAATAAAAAAAACGCGGAGAGTTTATTTAGTGATGCAACTGATATTTTTTGCTTTAATAAATTAACTAAAAAGAAAAAAATTGCACTGTATGAAATCGATAATTTTCATACCATGATAAGTGTTTTTTGGGAAAACTTTAAGCTATAATTTCTCATGTCCACGAGTTTGGCATATGGCGATACATTTTTTTAACATAATTTTGACGCAAAAGGATAGATATTTAAACTGCTTCGAAGGGCGAGGATGGTGAAAAAAGCTGTTTGATAATGTTTATAAAAAATCCTTTTCATCGTTTTTTTTTTTCAAATTTCGATAGCTTATTTTTTTTAACTTAAAAAATACATCATCTAAAGCTCATCAGGGGCAGGAAGTGCTCATAATACAGAAAATCAGGAATATACTCAAAAAACTGTCCCGATTCACGCTATTGATCGGTTTCCAAAATTATGTTTCCATCAAGTACAATGTGCAATAAATTCCAATATGCGAATCATTTTCTTTCAATTAGTAATTTATGTAAACTCGAGCCGGATAAATCAGCCTACCTTCTTCAAGCAGTGGGGGACAAAATTGGAAAAGATGGGGGAGCTCCCATGTAAGTTTAAGATAAACAGCTTTTAAAAGAAGGGACCATATTTTAAAAGAGGGTTTTCTTGCGTACGGATATTAAGCATAACTCAAAAATAGATGTGACAATTGTTTTTATAGAAGTTCGTAACTTCCCATTTTGGGGAAAAAGGTGGAAAATCCATAAATATTGACATTATTTGAGTCATTATGAAGCTTTAAAAACAGAGTACAAATTTCAGACCTTGAAAAACAAGTTTAGAGATCAAGCTTCAGTAAACAATATATACCATATTTGAATTGCAATTCTGAACTCCAGCTGCAGCTCTCATCTCAAAGTTGTTGGTTCTAAACCATGATGAGGTTTGATTTAAAAAAAAAATGCTTACAAATATCTTAATTTGAATAAATTTTTACAAATTACATTAATTTTTGCAAGGTGTAGCAATGCACACCGGGTCAGCTAGTAGTTATATAAGTCAGACATAAAACCTTTAATCAAGTAAAATCCTCTAGTTATCAAAATTTCATTTTTGAAGCTTAAATTATAACTTAAATAAGCTTAAATGTTCAACTACACTGACAAAGAAATGTTAGAAAATGAGTAATAACGTGAATGATAAAGACTGATGAAAAATTTAAAATAATGATTTCAAAACTTTTGTTATTAATATTGAAAGCACAAATCAAATACAAAGTTAGTTAACACTTCGTATCAAAATTTATTTTTAAAGTTGCAACTTAAAAAGTTTTTAATTTTCAATCGCAGGTTTTTAAGCTTTAAATTACAAGTTCTGAGTATTTTGTCTCTTTTCATTAAAATATTGGGTCCTGAATGAACAGAAGGTTGAAATTATGTTTTATTATTAAAAATTTGGAGTTAAAGGCTTATGGTTGAAGAACACGAAAATTCAGAATTTAAAAACAAGGAAACAATTGATAAAAATATGTCTTAAAAATTAAAAAGGTTTGATTAAAAAAAATCCGACAAGTTGATTAGAAAATTGAAAAAAAAACTGTACAATAAAATTCGGTAAATTTTTTCGAAAATTTAAATAACAATATGGAAATAAAAAAGATTAGTTTTTAAAAACATTTCAGGTGAAGTTTTTTCAATAAACATTTTTCACTTTTACTATAATGGTGCTTATTTTTTTAAATTATTGATTTGGTAAATAGTGTCCTAAACTAGAAATTTTGTCAAATTCGGCCGAACACATTTAGTTTTGGTGATAAAGAGTTTATTACTTTTTTTTTTCTTTATTAGGCATATCACTTTATACAAAGTTTTTATTTGCTGATGGTCTATATAGTAATTTTATTATTTAAATCTAAATTTGAGTTTGTTTGGATTGGGGAACGGGAAAGGGTTAGGTTTGGGCTTCCTATCATGAGAGACAGTGCTTGATTTGCACTGATTCACATAAGTGAAGATGGGGGGTTTTCTGATATTGCTCTGATCACTTTTAACATCCATTTCTGGATCGGAGGAAGAGCAGTTAGTGTGCTGTGGATCATTCCGTTTCTTCGGTGAGAATTTATTACTAGTAAAATTGAACATTTATAGATAACTGATTATGGAAAAAATGTCATTACAAGTATTTTTGAAATCACAGCAGAAAGTGTAAAAAAAACTTGATTCTATTTAAAGCTCATCAATTCATATAAAACTTTTATTTTTAAATAATATATTTTTGATTTGAGTTTTGTAGAAAAAAGTGTAGAAACTTCTCTAAAGATTTTTAATTATGTTCAAAAGTCATTTCAATAACAAAAGCTGATAGAAATATTGCATACATATTTAGATTCAGGGAACCCAAATTAGTTGAAATTACCGTTTAAATTCATTGCATCTAAGAAAAATGTAAATTTTGTGGCCTTGTGTAAATTTATAAAACCCTTTTTTAAGTATTTAGAAGAACAAAAAACACGAAATAAAATTGAGTATGAAATCGTTTTTTTAAAGAATATTCCATATCAACATAACATTTTTTATGACATAAAAGATTTTTTTAATAAAAAAAATGGTTTTTGTATATCAAGTTGTGAGTTCCAATACAAAAGGTTGATTGAACAAATTAAAAACTACAATCAAAGTTAGTTTCAATTCATGAACGTCAAATAACGTCGTAGATCGAAATGTCTCAAGCCAAGGGTGATTTATGCTGAAATTCCGCCAGAGGCGAAAAAATTTTATAACTGACTGATCATTTAACGTTACTATCGTCAATACTAACACGCGCAATTCAAATTAACTCTTTCATTGGTTTATTTTCGGTGAAAAAAGTGACTTTTGGTGATAAAAGTGACCATTTTTCGGAAAACAGTGACTTTAGTGACCAAATGATGAAAAAAGTGACTTTTTAGTGACTGACCCAAAAAAAGTGACCAAGTCACTAAAAAGTGACTCGCTACCAGCCCTGGATAACCGAAAGCAGGTTTGTTTTCGCAAATTCTTCTCCAGACAGACGACTCTTAAGGAAGTCTATATAAATAGTTGAGGTTTATTTGAGGAAGAAGCTAGCAATAGGGAATAAGATTAGTTATCAATGGATCCATTTAATCATAAATTAAACGAAGAATGAAACGAAAATAGAATAAAATTCAAGGAATTATCAATTAAAGGTAACAGAGTACTATTTTTTTTCAAAACAAAACGTAGTTTAAGTTTCTTTTTTTATTTCGTAACGTTCTAAACTCAACTATCATTCATTAGTAAATTTTGTAGAAAAATGTTTTTTTCTGATTTTCTGTGGAATTTTTAATTATAATTTTTCGAAATTTCAACAAAAATGTCTTGATGTTTTATTTTTCAAATTTATCACAAAAAAAAAACAACGGATCAACTTTTTATGCATTTAATTACGCTGTAATAATTATTACCTTGATTGAATCAAATAAACATCATAAGAGTTCAATACACTCAATTTCAGCAATTTCGGAAATATTACTTTTTTTTACCGAGCTACCTGCTAATGTATAAACATCTTCTAAATAATGCCGAAAGTGTTTCAACTTTTTGATCAATCTAATTGATTAAAACAATATGTTAATTTAAAATTCTCGTGACCGCACACAGGGCTAAATGCACCTAATAAGCGATCAAAATTATTTGCAGACAAACGGCAAACGATAGACATTTGATGTCTTCACAACATTTTCACATTTTTTGATGATCTATCGAATTTTTGAAAGAAAAAAGTGATTTTTTCCACCTGGAAGGGAAACAAAATTCTTAAAATAATTAGTTTAGAGCAGGGATGAACAACTTGTGGCCCTCGAGACATGAAGCTTATCTGAAATTAAATTTATCTCACAATTTCTCACGATCTCAAAATTGTGTGAAATATTTTTGTTCAATATCAATGACAGAAATAAGGAAAGTTTTATAATAAATACTGGGTTAACGATTATAGAATTTTTATCATTTTGACTCAGTGAAATTCTGATTTCTCGACAAAAATAATATCTACCATTCTGTGATTTAACCCAAATAGTTTGTAACGAACAACATTTTTGGTGCCTATGTTTTAATAACTGCTTTTGTAAGATTTTGGCGTTCTGAATTTAAAAAATTTCACAGATTTCGTCTATCACTTTTAGTTTCAGTGATGTGGCGCCTGGAAGAAAATGTTTTGATTGATCAGTTTTGAGTACAATCGATCTTTCATAACTGATAAACTAATAAACCTATATAAAAACCAAAAGCTGATTTTCAATCAATTTACTACCCCTACATTCAATCAGGGACAAAGTTAAAAAAAAAATCAATCCTACAATTTAAGAAATTCCAAAAAAAATAAGATTACAACTTCTTCTGACAGATTCCTTGCACCTCGGAAAAATATAGAATTTGTTGTCTTGTGTGATGCTATTTTTAGAAAATTCATAAAGCCAAATATTAATAAAATTGAGTCATTTTACTTAAAAATCAGCAATCCACATTGTCAAAGTCGTAAGATTTTCATGATACTGCCTTAGAAATCCTATCTCAGAGGTATCTAAATTAAATTAATAAAATTTAAGTTATCTGAAAATTTTTCTAGAATCAAAAATTTAAACTTAAAAATTGACAAGTCTGGTTAAAAATCCCTGAAATTATGAATTTTTCATGGTTTTGAAACCTTACGAGGGTTGTCGGGGTTATTCTCAGAAAACGGTTCAAATCTTTTTACGACGCCTTTAATAATTTTCGTTTTTTTTTTTATCAATAAAAGGAAAGCAAATGATGTTTCCTTTTTGTGAAAAAAATAATATTCGCTAAACATTTCAAATCAATTTGAATTGAAAAATCATCAAAATTAAATTTATTAAATTTCGGCTGGTTTAATTACCATAAATAAAAGAAAAAAGTGTATATAAAAGAACATGCATTCGTTTTATATTTCCTTTTCTAGTTTTTTTTTCGTCGAAAATTTGTCGCTATAAAAAAATACGTAAAGCTCTGCACCCTTTTATTGGCAAAATTTTATTTTAATGCGGCCCGCCGAAAAAAATTCAAATTAGAAGTGGCCCGTTGCTTTAAAAGGATGCTCATCCCTGGTTTAGAGAATTGATGTCTTCACAACAGTTGTATATCTTATTATTTTAAAAAATTTTATTGAAGACAGCATAGTCAAGATCGCATGAAAATCATAAAAGTTACGAACGATTTGAAAATAATACAAGCAATGTGTTATTCAAGGGATCGACTGTATTTTTATTAATGTTAATTTTTACGGCAAATCAGTCCAATCTTTTTTTTATGACACGAACTTTATTACATTCCCGATGTTTCGGTGTCGTATGACACCATCTTCAGGGATGAAATAGTCGTTGTGTCATGCTTTTGTAAAAGCGTACTGTTTTAGATTCCGTTACGATATTGAAAACGATAACACGCCGAGTTCTGTCAACTAAAAGTTACGGCTAAGTGTTTTCTCGATATTTGTGAATCTATTCTAGTAACGGAATCTTAAACAGTACGCTTTTACAAAAGCAATACACAACGACTATTTAATCCCTGAAGATGGTGTCATACGACACCGAAACGTCGGGAATGTAATAAAATACGTGTCATAAAAAAGCTTGGACTGATTTGCCGTGAAAAATAACAATAATACAAGTAGTTTTGAATTTTTATTTAATATCTTTTTTAGTATACGTATTACAAACTTTGTATATTTGAAAAAGTGGTTCAAATTGTTAAAACAAACAATTTTGTGGAACATGTCAAATACATATTTCAACTGAGAAAGGAGTTACACTTCAAAATATCCAAAATAATGCCTTTTTCAGTAAGTTATAACCTAAAGAGTTCGGCCAAGTTCGAAAAAAATTTTGAGTGGGTTTTGTTGGTCAAGTTATTGGCTTTCTATTGGTATGTATATAAATTAACATTAGTTTTCTATAGATTTTTTGCAAACTAGCAATCAGCTTTTTCCTCTAGAAACACTTAAAATTCGAAGAAAAAAACCCTCAGGTTTTGCTGTTTTTTAGAGGAAAAAGCTTGTCGTTAGACGAAAAATCATGTAAATAAAAATAAATAAATAATATAAGCTACATGGTGGCCAACGAGTTTCCATTTTCCCAGTTTCGGTTTTTCCCGGTTTTTCGATTGACATTTTATGACCCTCCCAGTTTTGAAACACACAAATGAATATGTTTATCAGGGTTTTTATTTAACCAAAATAAGAGTTTTTTTTTAATGTAAAAGTAAAAGCACTGATCATACTGACAAGAAACTTAGAACAAAAATTCGATAATTTTCTGGCTAATTTTTTTCGTCAAATTTAGCAGGTTCGCAATACCGACGCACAGTGGTCCGAAATGACTTAAAGTGGAACTTAATTATATACTACAAAGTTGTAGAATACGTGAAAATATGAAACTTTGTTGAATACATCAAAACTCTATCTCTTTTCAGAGCAGAGTTATAAGGGTTTTCTTTTAAAAGTTATTTAAAAGTTAGTTTTCTAAACTTAACTATAGTTAGATGAGGATGTACATGAACAAGATGTTCTGAACATTTGTTGGGGCATTCAAATCACATGTTTTGCACAAGATTTCAACATTCTAATAATTTTTGTATGGAAACACGTAAAACACATCAAATATATGCTTGTTGTGTTCAAATATGAGATCGTGGAGACAAATGGCGCAAACACCAATTTGTTGCATTTAGTTCAAGCTTCAATGTGGTTTATTAGTATTAAAAATCCACTTGCACGTTTTTGCAAAAAAACTCGTGAAGTTGAGTAAAAATAAAACTTAAAGTTGCAATAAGTTGGCTTGGAAACGTCGTAGAATGTTGAAATCTTGTGCAAAACATGTGATTTGAATGCCCCAACAAATGTTCAGAACATTTTGTTAATGTACATCCTCATCTAACTATAGTTAAGTTTAGAAAACTAACTTTTAAATAACTTTTAATTATCGATGTGCACTTAATCGATCGATGTGCACTCTGGAATCGATATTGCGTACTGTTGAAAAAATTATCCAACAAACGAAATCGAGTGTCCAGTCAGTATGGTCAGTGGTAAAAGTGTGAGAAGATTTGAAAGTTTTTGTTATTTAAACTACAAACTAGTTTATCGCATACTGAGTTTGACTACTGAGCTCTGGTTTTAAATTCTAAAATTAGAAATATTATCATCAACGATGAATTTCGGGTGAATTATGGATCTTTACTCGAATTAATTGATTGATATTCTAATTTAAATTTTTTTTCTCAGCAATTTTGAAAACAGAATCCGCTGAATCCTCCTTAGTATTCTAAAATTGTGTTTCGATTCTCGTCTTAAAAACTAAGTAAGGTTTTTAATTGTATAATTTGAATTGGTTTTAGAGCCTGAGTTCTGGGTGCTTGATTCTGGACATGGCATTTTAACACATTGTGGATCAAATATGAGATATCTCGTTTTTTCGCTCGCCGCAAGTGTGTTACACTTAGAACCATAACTAAAAAGTTCTTTATTTTATCATTAAACATTCTTCGACAAAATTGAACATAACACTTGCCGTAATTCAAAGAAGTTAAGTTTGTGGAATTTGGTTCAATGATTTCTAACACATAGAGTTCCGAATTTCGCTGTTTCTCGGCTAGGATTTTTTTTCTTGGTCCTTAGGGTGTTAACAATTAAGGTTGTCCTCAATTTAAAAAAATAGCATAAAAGAAGAAAAAAAAAATTAATAAAATTGAAAAATGAATTCAGTGAATTCTGTGAAAATTTCAAACAAAAATTTATTTCTGGACAAATTTTTCAATAATTTTTGACATGTAACACAAACCAGAAAATTTTGTTTTTATAAGATTTTTTTTTGTAAAAAATTGAAGTATGGTTATGTATGATAAAATTGTCTACTGAATATTGTAATTTTTGATAAATTTTTCCATTCATTGCCCCAATTCAAAACAGTTCAAATTAAAAAAAACTCACAAAAAAAATTTCTTAAGGTGTTAAAAATCAAGGTTGTCAAACTTTATTGTGTTTTTGTGAAATAATATTCTGACTTTCTATGATTAAACTGGAAAATTCTGTGATGGTTTTCTGTGATGCTTTTTTCTTTAATTTTATTGAAAATTGGTTGTTTTCTACAGTTTGCCTAGAAAAATCAATTAACATTAGCAATCTTTCCGGACACGATTGCTAAAAAGTTAGTAAAATGTCCTAAATTAAAAAAAAAATTAGCAATCTTATCACATTTTCCTCCTGTTAAAAGTTAGGAATCCAAAATTTTTTTAAACATAAAATTTTCTATTTTAAGATAAAAATGAGCAAGATTGAAAAATGAATTTAGTTAATTCTGAGATTACTTAAAAAAATATTTCTGGACAAATTTTTAATAGATTTTGACGTGTAAATAACACAAACCAGAAAATTTTGATTTTATTAGAATTTTTTGTAAAAATTTGAAGTATGGTTATGTATGATAAAATTGTCTACTGAATATTGTAATTTTTGATAAATTTTTCCCCAGAATTCAAAACAGTCAAAATTAAGGAAATACACAAAATATTTTTGAACTGGACCACTAAACTGAGCACTAAAATGTATGTCGTGTGCTCAAAAATCACGATTTTTCATTTCCGACAATTCCGACTTTTTTCAACATTTTTCGATGGAATTTAGATCAAAATTTTATAGGGCTTATGAGATAAAAAGATAATGATGATACCAATGAACTTTAGAATCCAATAGGTTTATTTAGGGAAAAAATTATCCATAAAAAGTTTTCCCGGTTTTGATTTGAAATTCCAGGTTTTTTCCCGGTTTTCCCGGTCCCATTTTCAATTCCGTGTTTTTCTCGGTTTTCCCGGTTCTCTAGCCACCCTGAAGCTTGAGAGTACTTTGCAATTTTTTTCAAAAAAACTAAACATTGGGGTTATATTAAGTAAGAAAAAGGATTCGACAACTCGAATTTTGTCGCAGAAAGTCGATTCTTGACATAAAAAATTATTATTTTTGAGATAACACCAAATCTTGACGTTTCATTTATTTCTAAATAATTTGGATTCAAATTTAAAATTTCAATTTTCCGAATTTCGTTTGGTCCTTCCTTTGGTGATTTTTGAGTACAAAAATATATCAATACATTTTGGCCCGTTGATTAATGCCAATTAGTATGATCTCCACAGTTTTTCAACAATTTATGCTTGTGAAAGGAATTAAATTTAATAACCTACTTAACCAAAATACTTCTTTTCTGCACAAAGAACATTTACATACTGAATTTTGTGGGACTTGCCCTCCAAAAAAAAAAAAAACGATTTTTACTCAATTTTCTTAAGTTTAATATGGCGCCCTCCTTCTGTACGAGGGACTTCTAATTTCGTAGGAACAATTCAGGACCCCAAAAACATCTCCTTGTCAGCTTCACGTCATTCTGTTCGGATGTTTTCGAAATCTTTGAGTGACATAAATTTTTTTTTCCAATTTTCATTGATCTTGTCATTTTAAGCATTATTGTTATTTTGAAATCAATGCTTGTTTCCAAAATTTTGTAATTTTTTTGGTGTTAATTTTCTATTTGTTTGTAACTTTGGTTATTTTTTGTTTTTTATGAATGTTCATTTTTCACGTTATGTTTTTCCTCCTTTAAAATATTTGTTATATGAGATATACTTAAGACATTACTCTTCTTCGTTTGAAGAATTTCGTAAGAAGATTCATAAAGGATTCTGTAGAACAATTTATGGAAGTACAAAACTTATAGCTGCTAAATATAAAACCCTAAATAATATTCACGTCCCAAATTTTAATTCTATGAAGTCTGGAAAGAGAATGATTTTGTAAAACGGTAGTTGCCCTTGTGCCCTGCTCGTGTTGTTTTGGTAAAATTTCTTCATTTAAAACATAACTTCATCTATTTACACGATGCTTTTGACTAAACAAACATAAACGGCTAATAGAGAAAGTACTAAATAGAACAGAATAAAACTTAAAGGTTGTTTTTCAATTGTAAGATTACTTATCATCCTGAAAGCTAGAGCTATATAGTAGTGCACATTGTCAGCATCTGGGTAGTGCAGTTTTTAAGTTCTAATATTGTTCAAATTTGGTATTTTTCAGTCCATTCACATGCAAAATCTAGAACCGTGGAGTATTAACTGTACAAGTGTCGCTAGAGTTTGGATCGTCTCTAAGTAGAGTTTAAAAAAAGTGCCATCTATCTTTTACCGAAACCAAAAAAAGCATGAATTTTGTTTTTAGCCAAACTAAAACGTAATAACTTAAAGATCTGAACACGAGCTAAGTTGGGCGTCTTTTGGATGAAAAACTTATTCAATTGGATTCTCTGTTGAGAAATTTTCTAACTTTCAGTGTTCTTATCGGCTGGAAAGCTTAAAAATTTCCAGTAAACTCATAGACAGCAATGCTACACACATTTTCTAACATCCATTTCGTCAATACCGGGAATAACATAACAGGCTTCTCCACTACAAGTGTTACAATTATCGATTTAAACTGTACAAAGGATGGGAAAAGGGGTTAACGATCATTATTTTCAAGGAATTTTCTTGTTCCAGTATTCAGTACCTACGTTAATAAGCTACTTAGAGACAGAATAGAAGAATTCCTACAGGTACTTAAAAAGTGGGAAAGGTGAGAGAAAACAAAATCTACACAACAACGGGAAAGCACTGAGCCCGCACATAAAGTTTACAACGAAACATAGTTATCTTGTTGTTGTTTTTGTTTTTTTTTTTGTGGGTGGCAACAAGATAAAGGTAGCAAGTAGAAGGATTCTAACCTCACAACCATCCAAATCGTTGGATCCGGTTTGACTCTTGATTATATTATAGGTTTTAACGAACGGTGCCTTCAGGAGCTGTACACCGTTTCAAGAATGAAGGCATCCGAAGGTCGAGTTTCGCGAGTCGGAGAAATGCGGAATTAAAATATGGGATTAGTTTTTTTTTTTTGAGAAGGGACATTTCGCGACTTTCGACGGTCATTTTATAAGATGGTTCCAGCAAATATTCTACGGTATCTGGTATCGGAAAATTTAACAAGTTGAACTTACCTCCCAGGATTCGCGGGTGTACTCGGTTATCTCGCCTTCACTAGCAGACCTTCCATCCTGGAAAAGAAAGGGGAGTATTTAGATAAGTTGTTTCTTTTTAAAATTAGGGCAAAATAAAAAC
This sequence comes from Uranotaenia lowii, assembly GCF_029784155.1. Classification (NCBI taxonomy): domain Eukaryota; kingdom Metazoa; phylum Arthropoda; class Insecta; order Diptera; family Culicidae; genus Uranotaenia; species Uranotaenia lowii. Next base: position 265,749,499 of record NC_073693.1, on the reverse strand, counting down.
GACATTATGTTGAAGTCGAAAAATATCGAATAATGAAAAGAAATGCTTTCCAGAAAACTCCAAGTCTGAGTTCGCAGGGTTAATCAAACCCAAACCTTTGGTTTTGATTTACCTCCACACATCTATTGCAAATCTTATCTGAACCAAGGTTATTTTATTTACTAGGTTTTCTGACTTTTGCAGTAAGTAGGCGGGGACTGCGCGGTGAAGTGGTGAAGGGCTCGTTATCTTTGTTTACAAATATTAGAAAAAGTTTTCGGTCGTATTTCCTCAATGATTATTGTGTCTTTCCTCCTCCTAAATAAGCGGTCGGTCATCAAACACGGTGGAAAAATTGTGTACCTGAAGTTTCTTAAAACAGGGAACAATTCAGGATGGATACCAAAGTCCAATCAAAGTATCTCAATTTGGGCAGAATGATCTTGATTCGAAAATGGCAGAGACGTTCCAAAAGGTAAATTTAGTTCTCATTATTCAGTCGGATTACGCAATCGAAATATTTCATTCAATTTCAGCTGTGCCAAGTCTCTGCGTACTGCAACCTCTCCAATCTGAGACAGTCTTTGCAGTTTCAATGGACGATTTCCTCAACGGTAAGTGAATCGATTCAAAACAGATTTCCGATTGGTTTCTGCAATCTTAACGTTTTTTTTTTTAATTTTAGCTGGATCTCCGCGCACCGGAGTCTCTACGAAAAAATCGCATCCTGATTTAGGATGCAAAACATCCAAGATGAGCACGACCCTCGATATAGCTGCCATGCCTTAGCAATCTTGTCATGGGGAAAGCCAGCTCGATCTGACTGTCGTATATTAAGATACGCACGATTGCGGGGATGTGATGCAGTAATATGAAACTAGAAGGCATGTTACCCTCTGTCATTGAGTCAAGTCGTAAACGCAGTATTCAACACCAAAACCGTCTTGTAAAAAAAATATCAAAAACTCAGTTCTAAATAGGTAATTAGGATATTTTTTTCAATAAAATCCCATCTAGATATTGCTCATTTCCATTTTAGTATTGAATTATAATATTGATAGTATATGATATACATATATGAAAGAAAATATCAAACTTGTACCTAGAAACAGTTTTAAACTTGATGGTTTTTTTTATCAGACAGTTTTTTTTAAGAAACTGAAAAGTAATAAAAAACGCATAGCATGATAAAATATAAAATCAAGTTTAGAGCCATTTGAATGAAGGGTCTTAAACCATCAAGAAAATCTTGCAGGAAAATCGTATATTACATTATAAAAAATAAAATAATAAAAAAAACAGCGAGATCCGAGGTTTCAGCTTTCATGGAAACATTTGTCAATCCTTAATGCCAAATAATCTTCATTCTGCTTGAACAATTCTCGGGTAATAAAATTTTGAAATTGCTTGATTCTCACGGACCATTTTTTGGGAAGGGTCTTGAACTATCTCAATACATATAAATGATGGCATCCAACATCAAAAAACTGAACTGAAACATTTTTTTTGCAAGTCCTTGGGAATAGTTATCCACGCAATTCCCATATGTTTCTTTTTCAACATTTATGAATTTTTATCTGAAAACCTAAAACGGTGAAATGTTAATGTTTCATTTAATTAAAATATAAAAAAAAAACTAACAGACTCTCGCACCACACATGTTGCTGATTCCATCAATATTTCCGATAGTTTGCTTCTTCTCGAGTCTATGGGCAGTGTACGATGATGTTTTGCTTCGACTGCTGACTGAGAATTCAACTAACATCAAACTGATGTTCTTCTTTTGCCGTTTCTTCACATCGAGAGGCACAAACTTAGCCACCAATTGCACTCCCCCGGAAGCTGCTTAGGAACTAACTGCCGGGCGACTCAGTTAGTAATACTGTTTCAAGTCACCAATCGTTTCACTTACCGACAGCGAAAACGTCTGAGGGTATGTGAAAATGAAACAACGAAATCAGATCTCAAATAATTATTTGTAAACAAACGCAACGTGTCCATGGTAGCCAATTTGGAAAACCAGCATGGCTGATTCGGAAATTAGGCTGATCAGTACACCTACTATATACCCGCCTTGATCTGAACCTCCCCGCGGAGAAAGAGCAGCTTTACAGACAACTTAACAGCGTCGTTGAGAAAATTCCGAAGGTTGACAACCAAATCCTCTTAGGCGGCTTTTACGCAAAGATTGACAGATGAGCGGAATCGGAGTGCTGTTTGTAGAGTTTTGTGGCACCAACAATATGCTGATCGGTGGATCGCTCTTCTCCAATCGATCAGCACATAAGGTCACTTAGGTATCCCGAGATGGTCGAACAGAAAATCAAATTAACCAAATCAGCTCAGCCGAAAATGGAGAAGAGCCTCTTCCTTCGTTCAACGCGTTACTCGAAAGTCGAGAGCAAAGATTGCTTTGAGGCAGCGAGAACGACAAAGCCGATGTTGCAAACGATCTCAACATGGACCGGATTCACGAAGCAATATACATTCGAGGCAGCAAATGCGAAGAACTGGACGAATGTTACTCACTCATCTCCTGCTACGAGTTTAACAATTGCGTCGCCACGCTTATTTTGCTAGTTTTACCAGCCGAGCCCAAAGAAATTCACGGAGCGAGATAAAAAGGAGGGAGATTTCCAAATTCCTCCTCTTTGCACCATACGTTGCGGGCCTTTTTTTTTATTAGTTGATCACCCAGCCACCGCGTCCCCCAAGTATGCTACTCTGGGTCCATGGATGCAATTGGTCGACTCTAGATAGATACTATGTACCCCTACGCCATAAAGTCCACTTGGGGCCTTTGGCCGTAATTCCCATCCGGACCTGCATCGAAGACTGTACCCCAGATGGGAGACCAATTCTGCGGCTCAGCGCTCTTCGACTTACTCAGTTTCAAGTCAAAACTCCAGCATATATACCCTGCCTCTTTGTACGATTCAAGACTCAGGACCTCTCCTCTGACGACTCGACTTCCGGCCTTTACTCGTAACTCGGGGCTTGCTTGGTTTCCACGACTATCGTGCGCTCCGCCTCTGTTCGAGACCACTGCAAGAGACCTATGACCTCTCCTCTAACGACTCGAGATCTTGGCTCCGCTTGATTTGGCTCTCCTCTTTGCTCGTCCGTGTGCCGTATCGAGAGCAGCTTATCCTGGACACGCGCCTGTCACAGCACATGTCCGGGGCTTCACGAAACTACTCGGATGATTCCCGTTGAAGACGTCATCCTACACCGACTCGAGTGACTCACCCGCCGACGATGTGAAGTCGCTCTACCCGAGAGTATTCCGCAGCATGAATACTCTTCCCTCTACGAGTTCGACTGCGAAGAAGGTAAAGTCTTATCCCGCAGCTTCCGCCGTAGGAAGCGCGTTCTTTTCGGATAACCTGCGGCTACACAACGTTCGAGACGTACCTAACAGCTCGGCATACGCAGGAGGTAAAGTCTTATCTTTGTATGCTTTACAAGGATCATACGCACAGTACGGACGTAAGCATGTTAGTGCGTACCCCTTCGAACCTCGGACAGTTGAACACTGCGTGCTCTGGAGGCTCAACTGTGTCACCGCAGTTTGGGCAGAATGGTGAGGCAACAAGTCCAAACCAATACATGGTGGTACTGTATTAAGCATCCGTTACCAGTGAAGAACTGCGTCATGCAGAAATCCACCTCTCCATGTCTCCGATCCATCCAAAATCTGACGTTAGGGATCAAGCGATGGGTCCACGTGTCGCGTTCCAAGCTGTCTCACTGGTGCTGCTAACTGGACATCGAGGCCTCTATGGCATGTTTCCGCACATTGGTAGCAGAAGATAATCCCTCGTAGCAGAAGATAATCCCTGCCGAGGCACTCACTGTTTCCATTCTCTCACTGGTCATAGGGTGATCACTGCGCAAAACCGGTTTCCTCTTCTTAAGTCTGGCTTCGTCTGCCTTTTCGATGATACGTCGAATGGCATCCACCGTACTGCGGCCTTTCCGAAAACCAAATTCTTTATCGGATATACCGTTCGCACCTTCGGTGTAGAGCTGTATCCTGCTCTGGACCACCTTCTCTAGCACCTTTGCAGTAGTATCCAGGAGACATATCGGGCGATAAGCTGATAGGTTACCTGGTGGCTTACCCGGTTTTGGCAGGAGCACCAATCGCTGCCGCTTCCACACGTCTGGGAAGACCCTCTCATCCATGTATTGTGGGGTGTTCCATGAGCATGGCCTTCACTGCAACGTTAGGAATACCATACGGACCCGGAGCTTTGTTCAGCTGGAGGGACTGTCCCGTAGTTCCTCCAGCGAAATCTGCTCCTCTTCACGCGTATCTCAGTCATATGGGACCCTCAGCCATTTGGCTCCCTCGTGCTGTGGGAACAGCTCGTTGATGATTTCGCGCAGTTTGTTCGGACACGTTTCCTGCGGCACACCCCCACTCCGTGTCTTGGCCATGACAGTCCTGTAAGCGTCGCCCCAGGGGTTGTTGTTGGCGTGCTCACAGAGTTGCATAAAACGTGTCTTTTTGCTTGCCTTGATTGCCCTGCAGAGGGCAGACCTCGCAATTGCGTAGGACACTCTTCGCTCCTTTCTCGCTGACGGGGACCTCGCTCTCTGCATATGTTGCTTAGCATGTAGGCAGCTAGTACGCAGGTCCGCGATTTCCGTCGTTCACCAGTAGACGGGTTGCCGAATGTCTTTCCGCTTAGCCATCCTCGTCATCGCAGCATCGCATGCGCGTGCCAGTACCCTCGTCAGGTTTTCCAAGGACAGGTTTTCCAAGTTCCGCTTCGACAAAGACGTTCCGGTCGAACTGTGTTGTCTTCCAGAGGCGTGCTTCTGTTGTCGTACCTCTTCTACCTGCCCGCGTACTTATGCCCACTTGATACTGGATCGCAAAGTGATCGCTATCGGTGAACACGTCGCTTATGCTCCAGTCGCTCGTCCAGGCCGGACTGCTGAAGGTGACGTCGATGATGGACTCGCTCCCATTCCTGTGGTAGGTCCATGTATCGCCTACATTCCCCAGGTTTACGTTCAGCCTTGCTAGGGCTTCCAGCAGAAGTTGTCCCTGGGGTTTGTAAAGCGACTACCCTATTCTACGGCCCACGAGTCGAAGTCCCCTCCTATAACAAAGGGGATCCTGCCCGTGAGACCTTCGACGATTCTGTCCATCATGACGTCGAACCTCTCTAGAGACCATCTCGGGGGGGCGTAGCAGCTACAGACGAAGATCCCGTTGACCTTGGCTATCACGAAGCCTCCAGCCGACACCATGGAGTATTTTCCTGTAAACCATATCGCGGCCAGTTTGGCTTTATCGGTTACTCAATTACTGCCATCCGTGGTCCTGCGATACGGGTCTGCCACTAACGCCACGTCCAGCTATTCCTCAAATGCCATCTGCCGCAACAGCTGGTGTGCTGAGTGGAAGTGGTTGAGGTTAAGCTGGACCGCAGGGCACCTAGGGTTGCCAGCCCTGTGTCCTCCACCGTAGTGGAGACACTTTGCATCTCTGGTGCATCTAGCCACCTGATGGCTGGCTTCACCGCACCGCCAACACAAACCACTCCTGGAAATGCCCTTGCACGCGAAAGATTTATGCCCATATTCCACGCACCGAAAGCACCTTTCCGGTTGCTCGGGGATGGCTATCTGGCAGATAGACCAGCCAACCTTGGCATACGCAAGTTTTGGGCCATTCAGGATTGTGAGAACATCGTTAAAATAGATGACAAAAATTATCGGTACCAAGTGGCTTTCCTGGGGCACACCTGAACAAGTGGAGAATTGTATTAAAACGTAATTTCCATGGATCCGTGGATCGTTTCGGCAAAAATCCGTGCTGATTGTTAGAAATGTATTGCTTCGAGGACGATGAAATCGGGTCCAAAGCAACCAATTCGAACAGTTTGGCTATCGAACATAGAGCTGATATTCCACGGTAGTTTCTTACATCTCTCGTATCTCCTTTTTTGTGAAAAGGGAACATGTAAGCTTCTTTCAAAAGCGAGGGAAAGATTGTGAAGTCAGCAAATGATGCATAAAACGTTTTGTAAAGATAGCTGGTATCCCGTCCGGACCCGTAGGTGATGCATTTTTTAGCTTTATTGTCGCCTTTAAAATGGCAGCGTCATCGAAGGAATACCGTTTAAGGTAGAATCTAGAGGTGAGATATTTCCTACTGCAAAATCCAGTTGTTCTGAGGACATGAACTAAGTTGTGAAAACGCTAGAAAATTTCTCAGCAAAAAGATTGCATATTTCGGGATCGGTATTCGCTGTGAAACCGTTCAAGAACATTTGGGACAGAAGCCCGAATTTTTTCCGCTGATTTTTGACGTACTTCTAGAAAGATCTCGGGTTGGTCCTAAAATTACTCTGTAGCCGGTGGAAATAGTTCTGGTAGCAACGCCTCCTGCTTTTTTGTATGCCGTGTTCAGCTAGCGGTATTCTTCCTTTGTGTAGAGGGACTTGTGCTTGCTGAAGTTTCGAAGAGCACGGTTTTAGCTGTCTCCAGGTGTCGCAGTTGATTAATGACCCAGGGAGCTCGCGGGTTGGAGGGTAAGCTACGTTTCGGAACACGGTTGATGATTATGTTGTTCAGTATGTTTGAAAAAGTCGCAGCGGCTGCATCGGGATTAGAGGTAAATTGAGCTCGTGAAGATACTTGAGCGAATGTCAGAAATTAGCTGAAAACCTGCGATACATTTGGGAGCCTGTTAGTAGCAGTGGTTTGAGCGATTTCATGATGGAGAAGTAGAAGCATATAGCCAAAATATATAATCTCAGTCATAGCCTAGATAACATAAAATTCTTTCTTAGGTATGACGGTTCCAGCATTTGTAACATGCTAGCCATCATGACCTCGAAAGATAAACACTAAGTGATCAGTCTCGATCCCATCTGGAGTTTTTAAAGCCTCTATTAATAAATAAATCAATCAATCAACCCATCTGGAGAAAATCGCTACTCTTAAGAGAGACATTTGGTTTTGATCACCGCACTTTTCTATGGTTTACTTTGATTGATAATTTTTCGGTGATTCATTTAGGACGAAATTAAAACTGCTGTTTTTTTTAACGTTTCGGCCTACTGAGCTTCAGCCATCTTCAGAAAAAAATTGTTTTGCCGCGTGTTTCCCTAACGGCCGTCTCTTAATATTTTAATATTAAGAGACGGCCGTTAGGGAAACACGCGGCAAAACAAGTTTTTTTCTGAAGATGGCTGAAGCTCAGTAGGCCGAAACGTTAAAAAAAACAGCAGTTTTAATTTCGTCCTAAATAAATCACCGAAAAATCATTAATCAAAGAAAACCATATGATTATAATTGTCGGTGCTTACCTTGGTCGGGCTGCCGGTTTTGGTCGTCCACTCGGTGTCCATCTGGATCAGCTCGTAGCCGCGTTCCTTGATGGCCTTCTCGTCCAGCTCCCCGTACAGATGCTGAACCCAGGCGTTCAGGAACCGGTACAACTCATCAACCCTAAAAACAGAGGATAAAATTGTTAGAAGAGGTCCGAATCTTATATATTTTTTTAACGATCTTACTTATTTTTGGGAATGCTGAACCAATACTCCGGTCGCAGTTTGTTCTTGCCGTAGGACATGACCGTTGTCGGGAGGGCCGCTTCCTGGCCCGCCTTGCGACCCATCCGCAACCGCAGATACATCGGTGGGTCCGGACAGGCTCGAGCAGGCCGCGGGATGAGCTCTGTTTTTTTGTTCAAGATTTTGGAATACGTGTGGGAAGAGATATAATAATAAAAAGAGCGGAAGTTAGTATTGAATTGAGAAAGCTCGGTAACGGAGCCCAATCCAGCAGGTGTAAAACCTGTTGTACCCCCGGATTAACATATTTTTACACACTCACACAGGTGCATTTGCCTATGAAGAAGGAACTACAACGTGAAATCAGGCGGAAATTTGAACGACATCAAAAGCAGGTGACGGTGAAAAAAACATCAACAGTTATGGGTAGGTACTCACTTTTTAGGTTTAATTTTTTTTTTCAATTTTATGTGACAATAGATTTTTTTCTTGTGAATAACAAGGTTTTGTAAAAAAGGGCATTTAAGAGAAAAAAAGGTATTCGACTACCAATATTGTAAATGCGGTGTTACCGAAAAAAATCGTTAAAAGATGCAACATTTCATTTTGAATTCAAAATCAGAAAAATGAAAATTGACGATCATGAACAGAAATCAGGATAGCATAATAAATACGTTTATGTAGTGGGTATGATTCGAAAAGCAATTTTTCAAAATTGTATAAACATCAATAACATTGAGTATCACATAGTAATGTGGATAAAAAAAATCAAGTACATTGGAATGAATCAAAAATGAAAACATATGAATGATTGAATGCGGTAAAAAAATGTACTGGCTAACTAGATTGTCACACTATTTTTAAGCTTCATATTCGGTTTCAAAACAATCTAGTCAGCCGGTTTCAATCAAAAATGGAAAATGGTGGATAATTCACAGAAGCAGAAAATGGAGTAGTTCAATAAAAACACGCTTCAAATCATCGGCAAACCTACCAAGTTTCTCTAGCTGTGGAAACAATGGCGCCCTCACTGGATTGTTTTTGTTTTTGGATTGTTTAACAGTTTGTTTGACAATTTTTTTTTGGTTTTGTTTTGGTTTGTAATGGTTTTTCGCATGTTTGGATTTTTTTTTTGTATTTGTACAGGTTGGAATGTTGATGTGTTGTTGTTGTTGATGTTGCCATAGAATAAAACAATAAAATCAGTTACCGTACTAACCATCTAAGGAGTTGAAAATCGTTTAGAGCGTAGGAAAAGGCTTAGTTGAATATGCAGAAGGCTGAATCCTAACCTTAAAATATGAAACTTAACTTAATACGCCTGTAGGCAGATTAAACTAGTCAAAAAGGTTATTTTCAAAAGAATAAACATGATGAAATTTGTAACAATATGATAACAACGCATGAAAAACAATCATAGCTCAAATTAAGATATTTTGTAATCAAATGAACACTGTGACAAAAGTTTAATAAAAAAATAACATAACATTCATTTGGAAATTCAGAATTCTGAAAGCAGAAATTTTAATAAAAAAAAATCTGAGCTTGAAAAATAGATTTCAGAATTTTTATCCGAGGTCTTGACAAAAATAATTAAAAACTAGGCATAGCTTCACTGTAAATGAGAATGACTGCTTTTCGAGTCTTTTTTTGCGAGAGTATGAGCTTTAGTAGAATTGGTGCTTGAATACAATGATTGTAGTTTGTGCATATTTGAGTTTGAGCTGGTGCCTTAGAAATTGAATAGCAAATCGGTTAGTACCGTTAAAATGCAATGAAGAAAAATAAAACATTTTCAAAGCTTAAATCCTATTTTGCTAGTAAGCACCAAACGATCTGCACAGAGCTAGTCCCTGGAGATCAACGCGATCAAGTAAGAACAAATTAACACGAAAAAAAAACTAACAGTAAAAAGTATTAAGAAAACTTTAAAAATAACTTGAAACAAGCACTTTGAACCGTAACGAGAACTCCTCAAACTTTCTATTGGAAATTTTTAATCTTCTAACAGTTTTAAAAGAAACTAGTTAAAAAAAAGCAATACTTACTATCGAAGCTGACGAACAGCGTCGGCATGTCGTCGATCGAAACCATCGAGCGGTAGTCCAGCTTGGGAGGGGCCTGTTTCTGTTTGCCGACGCCGCCTCCGGTGCTGCCCGGGGCTCCCTCCCCCGACGAGGGATGGGGCCGGATGAAGGTTCCTATCGAGGAGCGCCTGCCGAAAGGGAAAATGGCAGAGTTAATTCATTGCTCAAAACAATCGAAAACAGTTGGTCACATTCATGCAATTTTTGAGGATTTTGTTCAATCTTGCAAATTTGTTCAACATCATTGATTTTAATTAATAAAGCACAGTACATCATCGGTGAGCTAGAATCTACAACAGAAAAAAATTATTTGTAGTCGTTTTGAAAGAAAGAATTTTCTTACTATTTTTCAACGTCTAATTTATAGTGGGTGAAAATTTAACTTAAGAAATAAGAATGATTCAATAAAAACCACATTTCTTAAAGTTTACATCATGATAACGAAGCGAAAAGTAACCTGACAAGTTTTCTTTAAAGATCAAAGTCATTATCTGATGTGCTTTGCTTGTTAAAATATGAATGATTGAAAATCACCAAAATTTTATTCTACAAATTGTTCTGAATTGCTTAACGGATAAATCAAGAATAAGTTTACTTTTTTTGGACGTAGCAATTGGCGTTGAGGACCGAAAACGTGAAAAAAGGGTGCGAAATAAGAATAGCACCACTTGAGTTTTTCAACAAAAACAAGATTTTTTTTAAAATTTACTGTGTAAAAGTGTACAATAATGCTTCTACGAATTATTTGAATAGATAACTGCATTTTAAGGAGATTTCCAGAATTCCAAAGGTTTTCAAAGGTATTAAATGGGGGTTTTAAGAGATGCTACTCTAGCGTTAAGGCATTTGATATTTGAGCTGTAATTCTTTACCAAACTACTTACTTTCTTTATTAAAATCACGTGAAATGATGGAACAAACAATTGGGGTTAATTTTGAATCAGAAAAAATAGGTTGGAAATCAAAAACTTTGAATTTGTTCAGTAAACCACACTTTTTCCAGTTTCAAATCGTAGATAGCTGCACTATCTTGCAGTTAAAACCAAATTTAGTCTCAATATTGATTTTCCAGGTTTGTTTTGGCACATATTCATCATTTTGAGGTATTTTACCATCACAGTTTTGTGGAAGTTCACGCTGCAGAAAGCTTTTCCGGATTTACAAAAGAATCACCAGCACAAAAATGTACAACCGCCTAAATTCCTGCTCATTTTAACTTCCGATTCAATTGCAAATCATACCAATAATACTCCATCAAGCTCCATCGCAAAGTATAACTTTATTCTGATAATCGGTCCAAAAAATTCACTTTTATTGACCTTGATGCAATTCCATTTTTTTCTTCGATTTAGTTATCTTAGAATTTCCAAAGCGTTCACACGATAAATGTATTTATTTCTTGACCAAAATCATCCAGCACTCCTTAATTAATCTCGGATATTCGAAAATGAGCATGAATTTGGTTAAATAACAAGATAGTGCTGCTAGGATAGGACTTAAAACTAGAGAAATAGTGTTTGACTATTACCCAGTAAGCGCGTCCTCTCAAAAATCGACAGAGCATGCAAAAAATTGAGAGTTGAGTCACCGAACTTAGAATAAAACGGTTAATTTCGGCGACACTACAAAGAACGCAAGAATTCTCATTCGGTTTGTCCTGCCGAGATACCTAGAGGCAACGAATACGAATGCGTACATGCGAAATCAGTTTGAATCGTACTCTCGTACGGTGTGGTCGCACTTTATCCCCGTCTTTTTTATATGCGTGCTTTCAATCGTAGCAGTCGACTTCGCTCGCAGGCAGGCAGACACGCGTCTCGAAGAGAAACATACAAACACGATTCGGGTTGTTTTCGTGTGTTTCTCTGGAGGGCGTGTCTTAGCTTAATTCGTGGCACTCACCCAAGGTACGCGTATGGTGTGTTCCTCTCTAACGATGTGATGATGCAAAATCGCCAGAGAGATCGTTACGATCCCTCTGGCGATTTGAGTTACCTCTCTGCCGATTCAAATTTACCGGGTAGTATTAGTATTAGACATTAGTATTTTTGAATTCCAACCTGCTTTTTGGTTTCAAACTCAGCCTCAAATCTATGTTTCATCATTTTGCATCATACTTATGAATGTTAATGAAGAAATCAAGCAGTTTGATTAAGTTTCTAGCACAAATATCAATACCTTTGGAATTCTGGAATACCCCTTAAAATGCAGTTATCTATTCAGATAATTCGTAGAAGCATTATTATTTACTTTTACACAGTAAATTAAAAAAAAAATCTTGTTTTTGTTGAAAAACTCAAGTGGTGCTATTCTTATTTCGCACCCTTTTTTCACATTTTTGGTCCTCAACGCCAATTTCTACGTCCAAAAAAAGTAAACTTATGATTGATTTATCCGTTAAGCAGTTCAGAAACTGTGGAAGAAAATTTTCGTAATTTTCAATCATTCATATTTTAACAAGCAAAACACGAAGTGGTGCTATTCTTATTTCGCTCACTGTATAAGGTAGAAATATGTAAATCGAGATACTGAATGCCATAATGATGTTCATTTCACCATTTATAAAACTCAGAAAAAGATGATTCCTCAAATTTGTTTACAACCCTATAGGAGTATTCACTAGACTAGACTAGTCAAAACTGGACCAAAACAGAATCAAACGATTTAAGATTCCATAGTAGAAATCTATCGACTGGTTGGGTAATGAATAAATTGATTTTTGGCGATTTCAGTCAAGTAACAATCTTAAAACGGTTATTATTTCTTTATCCGACGTTTCGGCATTTATTATGCCTTTTTCAAGGAGTCTTTTAATATGACATAATTAATAATGTGTTTAAAAAGGTGTAACACTTACATCTCGTACCAGATCAATCATAAATAGAAGAGATTTCAAGTAAGATTACATGCAAGTAGAAAGCTCAACTTTGTATATTTTTGTTAAACATCACAGACAACTGGACTTACATTTCCCGATAAGACAGTTTAGCAGATTCAAAAAACTTACCACCACCTATTGTTACACATTTTCAAACACATAATTAACTATGTCATATTCATAGACTCCTTGGAAAAGGCATAATAAATGCCGAAACGTCGGATGAAGAAATAAAAATCGATTTAAGATTTTTTCTTGACAGGAATCGCCGAGAATCAATATATTGATTTTAGATTCCTTTTAGGCTCTAGAACAACTGCGCAAAGTTCAACTTTACTATTTTATTAAAAACAAATACTTGACAATATTGAATAAACAGTATTCACATTCTGAACCTAAAAATGTGATTTCTATAGAATTTTGGACGATTCATGAGAACAATACTTTTTCTGTCCACAAATCAGTAAAATAAAGTCTGACAGAAGCGATAAAGCAAAGAAAAAACGGAAGCAATTATCCATTTGTGTTTTGAAATAAGAATCTCACAAAATTGTTTCAGGTTTTTTTGTGTCAAATTTTGTGACATGATAGCGTGATAGTTGATCTATCTTACGCAAAAAAATTGATTAAAAAAAATCACCTGAGAAATAAGTTATGGAAGCTCAAAGTCAAAATGACTGAGTGCGAGCTTCCAATTTCTATACAATTATGAACGGTACTGTATGTAATAATTGATGGTCAAACATTTTTCAAAAGAAACAACTTATTTTTAATTTCGGTTAAAAGATGAAGATTTTCAATTTCTAGAGATCAAGATTAAAATTAAAGATATGAAAGTTAAAATCTTTTTCTGGAATCACTTGAGATCGTTACTAACATTTTTACATTGATGTTTTGGTTTCCCGTATTCTCCTAATTTGTCACTGTCTTTGAAAATTCTACAAACTAGAAATTTTACCAAAATGGAGAAAATTAAAATTTCAAACCACGAAAAATACATTTCTTGAGGTTCTTTTCTTAACCATCACACATGTCCACAGAATTGAGCCTAGGTTTTCTGAGAAAATTTTGTCACTAGTTTTTTATTTCTATAAAAAGATAAGCTTAAGAAAATGTGAGAAAAATAATTTTGAAATCTTAACACTAGAAAGACCGCACCAGTCAAAATGACTGGTGGGACGCTTTGTTTGTTGAATATCTTTTGAACACTACGCTCTAAAAATTCGTAAAAAATACGACTTTTCATGAATTTTGAATCTCTACAAAACTGGTATTTTTTATTTTTCTAGCTCTTTTAATAAGCGAGAAAAATTTCGCCATGGACACTCGGACCGTGACCAGTCAAAATGACTGGTAAAATTCACAAACCTATAACTCAAACAAGATAATTTTTTTCGCTTGCTTTTGGTTTTATTTGCAATCTACATTCAAGACAAAAAGCCTTAGTTGATTTATGGTGGGCAGGAGTGTGTCATTCGCTATGAAATTATTGATTTTCGATGCGAAGTCATGAAAATTTGTAGAAAAAGTTCTCGGATCGACCGCTGTGTGGCGCTTCAAGCACTTGACTCCCAATTTTTTTGGTCTGTTTTGTTGCTCAACTATAATAGAACTTTCTGTCAAAATTTGGCGAAATTTCATCAAGATTTGTAAAAGTTAAGTTAGTCTTAATACATGTCCATTCAAGTAATCGAGTAATTTTAGGTGATAAATATGTTTTATACTGAACTAGTATGAGTAAAAAAATATGATTTGTGTACTTATTCATTCAAATTTGAAGACCTTTTGTCTATTAAACTGAACAATTTAAATGATTTTTTTTTATATTTGATTATTCTTCATATGTTGGTTATCCACCATGGGTGCACGGATTCACCGCAGTTTCTGCCCAAGTATGTATTCACATGCATTCTTAGATTATTAGGTTCGACAAATTTCCAATTCAAGTTCCCTTACAGGTATTCCGGCACCCGTGTATAAAACTGGCAACTGATTGAACATTCTTATCGAACATTCTTATCGAACATTCTTATTATAAAAGGAAACACATCTTACCTGTCGACAACTTACGGGGTGTGAACCCTAGAGTTTCTTAACGATACCGGGAATCGAACCCAGTACACCTGGCATACCCAGACTAGACTCACGCCAGTCTATCTGATAGACCCCATTGGCGCTAAGATTTTTCAACATGGGTGCACGGAATGGCTGTAAATTCGCCGTTGTTAATTATATAGAAATAAATAGTTTTCAACTTGCTTCAGAACACAAAATATTTTTGAGTTAGATATGATAGGCATTTGAAATGCAACATTAGTCAATCGAAAAACTTTTAAGGAAAAACAAATCAATGTGTACATTTGACAATGTTGATTCATTATTTTTATTTCCACTGTTTTCCGTCGCACGACATAACTTGATGCATATAATTCCTAAAATTCACTCGATCCATGATAACCGTTTTCCAATTTCTTGAATGTTGATCAGATCTTATCAGATAAATATACGATGGCAAAAACCTGTTTTTTAATAATAAATAAATAAATTTATTATTTCAAGATATAATTGAAATATTCTTTTCCAGGAATGAAAAAACAGAGCTTAAAATAAAAATCATTATTTAAATAATTATGTCTCAGCATGAAAAACATGATTTCGACTTTGGTTAAGTTAAGATTTGTAATAATGCTTTTAAAAAAATTGCACAAAGTCCAAAATTTGATTAAAACGCGGTGAATCCGTGCACCCATAGTGAAAAACCATGTATATAACACAAATTTTCATTTGAATCTTTAAAAGTCTTTATTCTATACCTTTAACATGCAGAAAAAATGAATTTGGGTGAATGGCGTTGAATCCGTGCACCCATGGTATATTGCTCTACTTATATAAAAATATGCTTCAAAACCTACAATATCAGGTATAATTTATAGGCATCGGGTGGAAAAACTTCAGAGCGATGAATGCTAGAAAGTATCTACTAAAACAAAACTAAAGTGAAACCGTGCACCCATGGTCAATAACCATAGCCATCTTACATGTTTTTATTACTAGATTGATAATGTGTTTTAATTTTTTGATAATTATTTGACATATTCATTTTATGACATACACGCATTCGTCAACTATGCCAAACTGAGGTGATTCCGGGCACCCATGGTGAAAAAATAATTCAATTTTATAACAAAAATGTTATCGAATTAATAACAAAATAATTTCAAAAGAAAAAAATTAAAAATATTTTGATAGAAAAAATTTCCCCTTTACCAGTCATTTTGACTGGTCACGGTCCGAATAAGTATATTCAATTTGCCGGTCCTTCTAGTGTTAAGTATCTTCAGCAAGATTACAAAAAATATAAGTCCATTCAAATAATTTTTTTCGATTAAAAAGAAACTTTTTCGAATTTTAATTTTAAAAAGACATATTACACAGGTATATCATTTTACTACGCTTAGCCGCCTCAAGCAAAGTCGTAGCCAGAGAATTTCCCAATTACCTCTAGGAAATGAAATTGAAAAAACAATCTACGAAAAAAAATTTGTACTTTCCATTAAAAATATCAAAAACATCAACACCCACAAACCCGCATGCCATTTTGAAACTTGAAAAAAAAACAATTACTGAACACCAAATTTTAAAAGTATTCATTCAATTCATAATTTATAAATGTAACATAAGATCAATGAACTTTTTAATCGTTACAGTTTAGGATATAATATTAAGTCGAAAAACTTAACCAATCCTGAAGTTTCTTGTAATATAAGGCCATATTTTTATCTTGGTTTCATTCATTCCTATTAAGTCAGTTAAGTCCTCTTTGAATTTGTTTTGAGAGAAAATGGGGTTTTGGGGTCAATAGTGAATATAAATAGGGTTGTTTTTTTACTGCTAATGATTTTAAAAATGGACATACAATTGCGAAAACTATAAAAATTGGAATAACTGCAATCAAGCAGATTTTTCTGAAGATTAGTTACACTAAAAAAACGATCGAGGCTGTAGACATATCTTACGTATGCATTCAGAGCTATTCTCATGCAGTCCAAGTGTGAAATTTTAGCGTTTGAAAAAACGAAACAACTGTATATAAAGTGTGGTAGTAAAAAAGTTTTGAACAATTTAAGCTTGGTGTTGGAATCTAAGCGGTCTAAGTGCTGATGATGATCTTTTCAGAGCAGAGTAAATTTTTTGAGTCTGTTAATTTGCAAGTTCAAAATGAGATTTTTATCAAAAATGACTCGAAGATTGTTGACCCTACCAGAAAATTGAATAAGGACTCTATTTATAACTAAACTCGGTGGCTCTAAATCAGACTTGCTTCTAGAAAAAATGATGGCATTGGTTTTGGATGGGTTCATCGCTAAAACGTTATTGGCAGACCACTCTGCAAGTTTAGCTTAGTCTTTATTCTTTAATTAGCTACTAAAACACGATTGTATTCATCCGTATTGCAAAGATAAACTTGAACGTTGTCAGCAAACAGGAAAACTTGATAGCTTTCGAGAACCGAAGAAGGTCATTAATAAAAAGGGAGAATAAAAGGGGGCCAAGAACAGAACCTTGCGGTACACCAGAATTAATAGTGATAAATTTGCGGCAGATGAGCTGAAGTGGAAGAAAGAAAGTAATTCCTGGTAAAGTTTTGAGTGTGATACTCGATTGAAAGCTTATGAGAAGTCGATCAACAACATGATTGCAACTCCTTTTTTATCGGTACAATTCGTAATATCTTCCTGAACTTTGATGAGAGCTGTTTCCGTACTATGATTTGCACGAAATCCAGACTGAAATTCGCGAAGAAGATTAAAGTCATTAACATAAGCAGAGATTTGTTACTTCAATAATTTTTCACAAACCGTAGAGAGTGAACAAAATAAGCTAATCGGTCATAAATTAGACAAATCGTTGTTATTCCATTTTTTAGGTATGGGTAAGATTTTCGCGGTTTTCCAAAGAGTGGGAAATTTGGAGGTTGCAATAAATATAATAAAGTCGGGAGTTAATCAGGAAGTATGATTTTAATTAACCTTATCGGAATTTCATCAGGCCCAGTAGCATTAGATTGCATTGAGAAAACCGAATTTATTATTTCATTCGATTAAACAGTTCTTAGAGAAAACCCTGAATTTCTAAACACAGATTGAACAGGCGCTGAATCGTTTTGAGTGAAGTTAGAACAGAAATAGGAGTTGATTTTATCGGCATTATGATTGCAAATGAGAGTTATCTGGAGATTACTAGTCAAGCCCAAATTATTAATATTTTTCCACAGAATTTTATAAGGTAGGTTGAAATCTATCTTTTTCAAATTAACTTTATTCCTCAACTGCTTGAACTAAGTCCTATTAACGACAGTTTTGTTCCATTTAATTCATAAGCCAGATTATGGCTAGCTCAATTTGACGATTAAACCAATTGTTTTTCATATGTTTTTTTTTAACTTCACAGGGAAAAAAGTTTCATGAATTTACGACTGATTTTGATTGATTTTAAATAGAATCAGATCAGGATCATCGATATTAAGATATTTTCCCCATGCACTCCGTAAGCACTCATTCAAAGCTAAATTATTTCGTTCAGAAAAAGTAAAGTTCAGTGTGTAAAAAATGAAATTCGTCGTGTGGGAAACATTATGTTAATGATTTCCAAAAGTTGGAAAGTGTAAATCCATCTCTTTGGGGAGCGTTTCATTCAGGTTCCACTCACACCGTCTGTTTTGAAGAACTGGTCAAAGTGACGCTGAATTTTTTAAAGGCAATTAAACCAAATAAGTTTTTCACGCCCACGTGACATAGTGTACTTTTTACTTAAAAAAAATTACGTTGGTATTTTCTTTTTATGAGATTTTTTTCTATAGGGTACACCGGGGTTATTGGGAACGGTTTTTTGTATAGTTCAACTTAAAAAAAAATATATTTAAAAACCAGCAGAAGAATAATTTTGATAAAATTACTCTCAATGTGATGCAGAACATGGTGCTCACCAAAAATGTAGAGATTAACTTGTTAGATGTATAGCGGGAAATTTGTTATGGACTGCTGGTGTCTTCACCGACCACGCTTTATGGGGTAAGTGAAGACGGTAGATCCTCCCTTTGATTTTTCAGGAAATTTTCCACAATCTTTTGTTTACTTTGTTGAATACGTTATTTTATTGCTCGAACAGTCTTAATTATTGCATCTTTCAATAATTATTGAGTGCAATTTATGTTGCAACACAATTGTTTAAGGCCGCCTCCACTTACTTTTGGTAGGGTTTGGAGACGAAATTTTAGTATTTTGTAAATAGTCTGTTTTTTCTTAATTTTTAATCGCCGTTTTTTCTTCTAACTTGTTTTTTTGAATGTAAGGATTGTTTCAATAAAGAGGTTGTCATCAACAGCTAGCTAGTTTACGAAAAATATGCGATTGAAAAAGATGCACACCAACTGGACATCGTAGTTAAAAATTGAAAATTAACTAAAAGTCGCTGTAAACATCCGTTATTGTCGGAATAGTTTATCTTTTATACACGTTGCTTTTTTTTTAACTCAAAATTAGGTATGACCGAGGTTCAAAACATAGTTCGATTCTATGAACTTAAAATTAAGTTACCATTTTCTTCCTTGCGATGGTTCAAAACGGAGTTCGAACTGCGAACTAAAAACTAATCCCATTCGTGCCAATTTTTGCCGAACCGTATTTCAGGTAGCTACGAACAAAGGCATTGGAAAAGTTCAAATTGGAATTCGGTTATCGAACTTAGTTTTGAGCATGCTCGTCAGAATTTAGTTTTGCGATTGCCCCGTCAAACTCAAAACTGAGTGCTGCCACTAAAATGCTGTTTTGGTCGTGGTCAAATCATAGATCGATTGTATGAATTAAAGTTGATTTCTATCTTTCCTCCTTGCGATGGTTCAAAACGGAGTCCGAACTGTGAATTAAAACTCATCCCATCTTATCCAAATCCTGTTGAAAAAATGTGACATCCAAATTTATAAAGCAATAGCTCAGTTTTTTATAGATTGTGAAATCGATTTGTAATCAGTAGTATCATAGATTAATAGATAGATTAATATCATTTTGGATACCCACTTGGCCAGCTGTGTATCAGAGGTTAAGCCAAATAAATGTAATAATAATAAAAAAAAAAACTAATCCCATCTTTCCATCGGCGAAGGAGCAAAACTGAGATCGATCTAATGAACTAAAAATTGAACCCTCTTTGTGTATGTTGAACTGAAAGCACTCCTAGCAAACACGAAATCGCATTTAAAATGATAACTCAAGTCATAAAAAACGTTACTGCGAATCGTAATTCCAGCTAACGCAAGTAAAAGGTCGTAAAAATTGTTACTCGAAGTTGTACTAAATGGTTTAAATCGGATATGATAAAAAGTCCGCCATGTTTGCAGATTTTGAAGACGATTTCGTTCCTTTGCTTTCTCCCGCGTGGGTCAAGTGAGAGAACAGCTTTGTGTTTCTCTCTGCGACCAGCAGTGCAACCAGATTGTTAAAAATCAGATGGTGTATTTGCAAGAATTGCCCAATGACAGAGGCAGCAAATACTGTCGCTGGCAACGGTTTGCATGCGTTTAGAGAAAAAAACTGGTGCTCTCTTGCATTTTTTCAGTATGTATGAATATGATGTTCTATATCGTCCAAATCGTATAATATTACCGCTTTAGCCAGATGTTGAAAATATGTATGCATATTGCCTCCACTTTGGTAGGTAAATGCTGTTTTTTCGAGTTTTATACGATCTTTCTATAATGTATATGAAACGTATAACAAAGTGGTTGAGAAATATACCTACAAAAATGTTTGCTGGGCTTAGCGAGTTCGGCTGCCGAGCTGCATTTTGAGTAGCTACGAATAAAGGCAAGAAGTTTGAAAAAACCGTGCACAGTATTGTTTTAGTAACCATCGTCCCTAATTACCCCGCTTCTCAATTTACCCCGGTGTACGTTATACTGATAATTTTATCGACATAATTGAAGTCATGCATATATCACTGAAAGGGTTGATAATAGAATTATCGATTTTATCTCAACGGGATCACAACATCTAAAGCACATATAGAAACATCTTCAAATTGCAAATACCTGAACCTAAAAACTTAAGAATCAATATGTAAATTGAGCACAGTCTATTATTACTTCGAATATTTGAAACATCAATGATTTCACTAAGTTGTGGTAATTAAAACCAAAATTAACTGAAACATTATTTTTGAATAAAGACTATTGGCATAACTGGCAACCGAAGAGAGACTACTGCTGGGGGACCTAATTGAGTGTCGACACGATTTTTTGTTTAAATTAGGCATCGTCTCTTACCCGGCCGCGGCACCACCGATCGGTGCCGAGAGAACCCCTTGGAGATGGGGATGATGATGATGCTGCTGCTGATGGTGATGGTGGTGACCGGCTAAGGCCCCATCATGAGGGGTCAACGGTGGAACCGGTGAACCGCCCGAATCTTCCGACGGGGTTTTCGATAGGAATAGATTGCCCCCCAGTTCCGAAACGAGCGTTATGGGCGAGCTTTTGTGGGTTTTGAAGCAATTCGTTTAAAGGTAAATTTGACAGGACATATTTATTAGGGGGTGCGATTGGAAGCGATATATGGCAGCGATTTACAAACCGAAATTTTTACCAAAAAATAAAAATAAATCGTTCTCTGTTGTGTGCTGTTGTTATGAACACGTTCAGGGTTTCTGGTGTTGTCTTAATATTTAAATCAAATGAAAATTTTAACTAAATTTCCTTTTGAGAAAGTAAACGAAATTCTAGATTATTTCCATCTACATTTATAATCCACTAAAAATGGATGACAAATGATGAGAAAACTATCTTATAAATAAGTCAAACTTTTCAAAACATTCTCATAAAACATTTGGTAAATTAACGAATAACATATCCATGTAAAAATAAATCAATAATGATTCCAAGGATTTTAAAACGATTCATGGAATCGTTCAATCAAGTAAATATTAAATGATCACACTTACCTTGAGAATACTTTTGAAAATACACTTTGATTTGAGTCTCCAGTGTTGGGAGCGGATTCAATCGAGTCCGATTTGTGACTAGTGCTACCTCCTTCGCCGGTGAGTCCTTCCACCCAGGCCAGCGGATACGAGAGCCGCTTTAGCATCTAAAAATGGAAAGTTCACATTAGAAAAAAAAAAATGGAAACATGTGTGTCGATATTGGTTTTACCTTATTTTTCTTGGTTTCTGCGCCCTTGTCCAGTCCACCTTGGGATCCATGGGGGTCGTGTTCTTCGACGCTGAAACTAACGCTAGACGTTTTCTTCCTTCCGGCACCGTCCACCTGGCTGGCAGCAGAAAGGGAACTGTGCTGCGATGAGGCGGCTGTCGAGTTCCTCGGAGAGCTGTCAATGCAACTGGTCGGGGCAATCGTTAACGGTGGGACCCAATCGTCACTGAGCACGATGTCGGCATCGCTATAGGTCTTTTTGGATGGGTTCGGGGCAACAACCGGAGCCGGTGCAACTGCCCCGGCCGCTGCTACTCCTCCGGCCACACTTCCGGGCAGCGAGTTGGGATCACGAATGTCGATGCCAGAATCGTGGCAGGACTGCTTAACTAGCTGCCCGTCAGCGACGTCCTCGCCGGCAGCACCACCTAGAATAGGAGCAATCTCGGCGATCGGAGCCACCAGGCCCCCTACGGAACCGGCCGTCGCTGCACTTCCGGTGCTGACTGCTTCCTCATCGTCCAGCGATCTTCGGGATGAAGTTTTATTGCAATTACATTTTATTCTATGGGTTTGGTAGCGCACGGATACGCATTATATACGGTGTACATACGATTACACGAACACATTACGAGACACAAGGATGAGAAACAAAGACGACAAATAACAAAATATAATGAATTTTGAGCTAAAAATTTATTAGAGTTTATTTTAGTACAAACCACCTTGTCCAAAAGTCATGCTATTAGTAGTTCAAACTGCCAATTGTAAGGTAATTTCGAACCCAGAAAAAAAAAATCTGCAACCAACAAAACAACCTATTGTGTATGATTAAAAGTAAAAACACCAACAATCACCTTTCGATCCAACAACTTTTGGTCAAAGTATCTTAAGTCTAACGATCATTCCCTCTAACGGTCTTCCAGCCAGAAAGCATTGTCAAAGTCCAATAATTAAAGCGTTTTTTTTATCTTGGCTATTTTTTACGACGTCAGAGGCCCTTCAATTGCTGAAAGGTTCATTTCGATACGTGTAGTATAGAAAAAGTTCTGCCACATGGAGCCCGAGATATTAGACACTAATTTTGAAAACTGTTTCAAAGAAATCGAGATCGCTGTAGACATAAGGATCGACACATTTGGCTTTGAGTAAATATCTTTCTTCTTCAGCCTATTAGTAAACCAGGAGTGAGCGAGCATTTGCATTTGTATTTGTTTATTCAATCAACAAACCAAGTAAAGGTCCAAATGACGATTTAAAGTTACACAAAGTTTACATCTAACTAGCGATTTCTCGATATTCTTATAACTTGTCTTCCGAAAACATCCCTCGAAACGTCAAAGTTGAAGAGCTCGGAAAAGCGATTGAACGTTTTCATAACACCGATGAATGTCCTATTGGCTCCATAGTTGTTCAATCGAATGGGAACATACAGTTGAAGGTCTTGGTTTCTCAATCCATGGGGTCTCAAACTAAGAGGAATAGCTTCCAGTAGCGTGGAACAATCGATTCAAGATGTCAGTAGATCGGGGACGGAAGAAGCTCGTGTTGCATTTTTTCGGGCTTGAAGAGTATCCATGTCTCCATGAGACGACATCGATGTTCGTAGCTTGGCATGTGGAACGGGTCTTGCCAGTTAAGGTGTCTGAGGGCATAACGCAATAAGCGTCTCTGGATAGCTTCGAGCCGCTCGTTGCCGTTGGTAGTAGGGACACCAGACAGCTGATCCGTATTCGAGGATGGATCGAACTATGCTGCAATACAGGCTCTTCAGGCAGTACACGTCCTCGAATTTATAAGCCACTCGAAATAAAAATCCGAGGCTTCTAGAAGCTTTATCAACGACCTAGAGTTCGTCATTTACTGCGATTCAGAGGCAGGCAGTTGATGTCGCACCACTCAATGTCGTCCTGACCGTTTATGGTGTAGAACAGTTTGAGATCATCAGCATTACAAAGTTTCGGGCCGTCGAGGAGTGAGAGAACATCGTTTATTTTTTTTATTTATATAGTATTCCGTCTCACGACATAACTTGACGAACGTAATTCCTAAAATTCACTCGGTCCATGGCAACCGTTCTCCAATTTCTCGGGCACCCCACGTTCGCCAGATCACGCTCCACTTGGTCTAACCACCTCGCTCGTTGCGCCCCCACTCGTCTTGTTCCTACCGGATTCGTAGCGAACACCTGTTTTGCAGGACAGTCGTCCGGCATTCTCGCAACATGTCCCGCCCAGCGTATCCGGCCAGCTTTCACCACCTTCTGGATACTGGGTTCGCCGTAGAGTCGCGCGAGCTCGTGGTTCATCCTTCGCCTCCACACTCCGTTCTCCTGTACGCCGCCAAAGATGGTTCTTAACACTCGTCGCTCGAATACCCCGAGTGTACGCAGGTCCTCCTCGAGCAATATCCAAGTCTCGTGCCCGTAGAGAACAACCGGTCTAATAAGCGTCATATACAGGTTACACTTCGTGCGAGGGCTAAGTCTTCTCGACCGCAGTTGTTTGTGGAGTCCATAGTAGGCACGACTTCCGCTGATAATTCGCCTCCGGATCTCACGGCTGGTGTCATTGTCTGCGGTCACCAGTGAGCCGAGATAGACAAAGTCTTCGACTATCTCTAGCTCGTCGCCGTCGATCGTGACCTTGTTATTACTGGACAAGCGGGTTCGGTCGGTCTCGGATCCACATGCCAGCATGTACTTCGTCTTGGACGTATTAATCATCAACCCAATCCTTCCTGCTTCGCGTTTCAGTTTGCGGTAGATCTCTCCTACCGCCGCAGATGATCTGCCGACTATATCAATCGGCAAAGCAGATAAGTTGACTGGATCTGTTGAAAATCGTGCATTTCGCCCACCGCTCGTCGAATAACACCTTCTAGCGCCACGTTGAACATCATGCAGGATAGACCATCACCTTGTCGAAGCCCCCTGCGCGATTCGAATGAACTCGACAATTCACCCGAGATCCGCACCCGAGAGAACATCGTTAAAACAGATTAAGAAGATCGGTCCTAAGTGACTTCCTTGGGACACACCGGAGGAGACGGAGAACTGGCTGGAGAGAGTGTCTCCAGTGCGAACTGTCTATTTACGTCCAGTTAGGTAACTGCTGAACCAGCCAAGTAAAGGTTCGCAGAATCCTAAGCGTCCAAGTTTATCAATGGCGATATCGTGGTTGACCTTATCAAACGCTGCTGACAAATCGGTATAAATGACGTCAATTTGAGACTTAGCAGTAAAACTTTCGTGTACATATGAGATGAATGTCAACAGGTTAGTTGTCGTGGAGCGTTTGGGTATAACAGCGTGCTGATCATTTGAAAATTTTTGCTAACAGTACGAGAAAATCGGATCCATGACGACTAATTCGAATAGTTCGGATATTGCACATAAAGCAGAAATTCCTCTATAGGTGTTGATATCTCTCCGATCCCCCTATTTAATGGACCGGAAACATGTAAGCTTCCTTCCACAGTGAAGGGTAGGTGGCCTTGTCAAGAGAAGCTTGAAAGACGAGTCACACAGGAGTCAGTTTAACAGGCATTCCAGAACGATTTTGGGTTGGAATTGAGTTTACGTTTTACTCGGAAAAGATAATTTTGGTAACAAGCTTACTGGCTTTTTTATCAGCGAAGTTCAGTCTTCGATATACATCCTTAGTTTGGGATGATTTGGGCTAATGGTGATTTCTAAGAGCATATCTCTTCGTCGTCTTCAGTCGACGCAATTCTTTCGTAAACCAGGGAGTCCGCAAATTCCCGGAAGTCATGCGCTTTGGCACGTGGCGGTTGATAACGTTATTTAAGATATGTGAAAAGGTTTCGGCCACAGCATTGGGATTCAATAGATCGAGTTCAGATTCCCAGCCGATGGTGACCAGTATATGGGAGATAACATAGAATTCCGCTTTCTTGAAGTCGAGACAGAAAGGTGCTGAATTTTCGACAGAAGCATGCAATCCATTGACCTCGAGCAAGACCAGTAAAGCTGGATGATGCTGAACCGCCTTAACGAACGGAGCAGGGGCCGAATCAATGGTCGGAACACGAGACCCTTCGCTAGCAAAGCAGACATCAAACATACGGCCGTTTCCGTAAGTAGCTCTGTTAATTTGACGCAAGGTTGCCGTACTCAGGGAGTCTAGAGAATGTAGAGCGCACAGGATCCGGGAGCACTGTTGGAGCACCACTTCAAACCGGGCATATTGAAGTCACCAATAGAATATTGTCTTCTGGGCCGTAGAGAGAACTCACGTTAGATATGGGATCAGGGTGCAGGTACAGCACGCATACGTAGAGTTTTCGGTTGCCAAGATCGATGCAGGTCCACACAAGTTCCAAGTCGTGCTAGGAGTGATCAGAGTCATGAAAATTGGATTTAACAGCAATTAAAACTCCACAACGTTATCTGGTCAAAATATCTAACTCACGTTTCCGTGAAAGCGACGACGTCGTAGCACGAACAAAAGCTGGCGAGCAGATAATCTGCTAGACAGGAGTTTTTACCCCCGACATTCTGGTAGTACATGGTGAGTGAATCATAAGATTCCATTGCAAAGCTAGAGTCTCGAACGCTGGAAGGGGAGGAACCATTAGGCGGAGGAAAACGGCCAGTATGGCCCACTTGCCTGAGCTCACAGGCTGGAGAACGCCTAGGCCACAGACGAATCCAGGGCCGGGACGACTGATGACGTTGACGAAAAACAGCACGACTGAGTCGAAGGGAATAGGGGTCTCCTTTGGACCTGATACGTTGCGTCCCGGTGATGAATACGCTACGTTTGTTGAGTAAGCAAGCGTAGCATGTTGATAGGCGTCAATGGTAGAAACAGAGCTACCCAAGGACCGTTGTAGGTAGAAATACGCGAGGGATTGGTTCTTGAATTCGAAAGGTACTTGCCTGTAGAGGCGATCTGGGGAGCCGGCATCGTCATCACAGACGAACTCAGGGCCGGGACGACTGATGACGCTGGCTGAAAATGGGGGCCTGGGGGGGCTGAATTCGAAGGTCTTGGAGGTCCCCAAATGGCCAATCTCTTTGCGTCCCGGTGATGTGACCCAAGTCGAAGTGGGCTGGTCGAATCGTAGCAAATTGACCGTCGGGATGAAATCTGTTGCAAGGTGAGATCATGTCACGGGCATTGCAAGTTCTCAAACAGAATGAATACTTGCCGTTGAAAACCGGTCGGAGAACCTCGTCACCGCAGTCAAACTCAGGGCAGGGACGACTGAAGACGTTGGCAGGAATTAGCACGACTGAGTCGAAGGGCAATAGACGACGGAAATGATTGATTCGTAGATCCGAAAAAATTGTAGCAAGCACTCGTTGTCTTAAAACGATGGACTTTCGATGTCAGCAATCATTGGTGTGGTACAACCAGTGGTGTAGAACTCCCGGAAGTTGAAGATGGAGTGAGCGAGGTCACAGGAGGAAACGGAACACTGACTGACTATGTAAGTGAGGCGAAGCAATCGTAGATCCTCTTCAAAGTGTGGCTCGCCTAGATGTGTATGAACCTAAGCTACTCTAATCTGACTGGGAAGAGGATCTGCGATGGCTTCGCCTCCTCTAAACAGTTAATCAGTGAGCCTAGCCATAGTTTTCTCCGTACAGTAGTGAGCTTTCTACACAAATTGCCCTCCTCATACATTCTTCACCACCTTTTCACTTCTTCTACTCGCTTCATATATCCAGCTATATTCTTCAAAATATCTTAAAAATTTCTCCCTTAGAATTAATTCTCGCCGCAATGCCATTGAAATATTACATGTAAAGGGTGATACGGTCAAAGTTTGGTCAATATCAACTTGACGTATTTCTTTCAATTTCGCAATTAAAAAACTCGAACACCCCTTACTTTGAAGGTGTGTATGTGTGTAGAATGTTGCTCCTATTTTGGTTTTGGAATTCACTCTTTAGTTGTCAAAATGCCGTCGAAGGAAGAAGAGCAGCGTATCAAAATTTTGCTCGCGCATCGCGAAAATCCGAGCTACTCGCACGCAAAGCTGGCAAATCACTAAAAGTTGCCAAATCAACCGTTACAAATGTAAATAAAGTGTTTGGGGAACGTTTGTCGACAGCCAGGAAGTCTGGATCGGGGGGAAATCAAAAACCGAAAGCCGCTGAGACGACAAAGAGAGTTGCCGGTAGTTTCAATCGAAACCCCTAACCTCTATCTCCGAGATGGCGCAAATAAGCTGGGTGTATCGTCTACAACCGTGCATCGAGCCAAAAAATGAGCCGGACTCTCGACTTACAAGAAGGTAGTGACTCCAAATCGCGATGATAAACAAAATACGACGGCCAAAGCGCGATCCCGGAGGCTGTACACGACGATGCTGACGAAGTTTGACTGCGTGGTAATGGATGACGAAACCTACGTCAAAGCCTACAAGCAGCTTTCGGGACAGGAGGTTTAAACGGCAAAAGGAAGGGGAAAGGTAGCAGATATTTGCAAGCACATGAAACTGTCAAAGTTCGCGAAGAAATATCTGGTTTGGCATGCCATCTGTACCTGTGGCTTGAAAAGCAGCATTTTCATAGCTTCCGGGACTGTCAACCAAGAAATTTACGTGAAAGCGTGTTTGAATAAACGTCTGCTGCCTTTCCTGAAGAAACGCGGTTGTTCCGTACTGTTTTGGCCGGATTTGGCATCTTGCCATTACGGTAAAAAGGCCATGGAGTGGTACGCCGCTACCAACGTGCAGGTGGTTCTTAAGGACAAGAACCCTCCCAACACGCCAGAGCTTCGCCCAATTGAGAAATACTGGGCTATTGTCAAGCGGAACCTAAATAAGACCAAAAAACTGCTAAGGACGAGCAGCAGTTCAAGGCAAACTGGCTTTCTGCGGCGAAGAAGGTGGACAAGGTTGCTGTACAAAATCTGATGGCAGGGGTTAAGCGTAATGCCCGGCAATTCGGATTTGGAAAAGCGGAAGCCTAACTGAATATTTTTCCTGAATTTTATAGTAATTAAACTTGAAAAAGAAATTTTATTTGATTTTTTAAATAAACGATTTCACCGATTTACACGCGTTTTCCCTTGACGAAATTTTGACCGTATCACCCTTTAGATGGCATCAGTATGGGATCTTTTTGCAAAACTTTCATGCACAAACGAGGTAAAGGTCAGTAAGTTAGTTGTAGTTGAACGTTGTCCTGGAATTGCCATCTTATTAGATGATTTATCCCTAGACCGTTGAGTCGTGAGGGCCGCCGAAAATAAAATGAGGTCTTCATGTCATAGCTGTTCATGCAAATTTAATGCCGTCAAAGCAAATAATGATCAATACTCGTTTACTAGAAACCTTCTCCTTAATAACCTTTTTTTTAATAACGGTATGTAAGTCCTTTTTAAGTCAGTTATGATTTTCTTAAATGTTAATTTAGTTTACAGAGAAGTATCAAACAAAGTAATGCAAACAACAACGAAAATAAAATTAAAAACAATAATCATAATCTTTCAATGAGTATATCACTATCACCATGAATAAAAACAAAATTAGTTGAAATCCAAAAATATAAAAAATTCAAAACAGTTACATAAAAGCACACTCACCTATCTTTGCTGGGGATAGCCCAGTGCTGATCCAACAGACTGCGCCTTCGCTCCTCCAGGGTACGAAGCGTTGAATCCTCCAAATTTCCTCCGGGGCCTTGTTTGCCATCAGTCTTGTCACTGAGACCCTTGTTGGTCAAGCCAGCCGAATCCGGTCCGCTGTGGCTGTGGCTGTCCAGCGAGTTTGGCGTGTGCGACTGGGAATCGCGATCGTACCCCAGATAGGGAGGTTCGGCCGAGGGTGGCTTCTCGGAACTTCCGCCGCTCTCGGTTGAATCCCCGTGCAGCCGCTGCAGATTGTTCGGTGTGACTAGATCCCGTTCGAATGCTTTCGGGAAAGCGTCCCCTTCTCGTTCGTTGCTGGAACAGATACTTTCCTGATCGTCACATCCCTCGACCGAACCGACGCCCAGCTCCGGGAAGGTTTCGTCTTTCACTAGAAGGGAATCTTTTCCAGGGGAGTGAGTGTCACACCGAGAGCACGACTTTTCCGGAACCGGATAGTAGATTTCTGCCTTTTCGGCCGTTTCGTTGCCACCGGTGGCGCCCTGCACCCTCATGTGGGCAATGTCGTTGAAAATGGCAGCATTGACGATGAACTCCATCGGGGCAATCACCCCGTAACTTTCCGGTCCATGCTCGATAACAAGCGGATCCGAGACGTTAGGATCGAACATAACGGCGTTTGGAGTGACTAATAGAACTCCTCCGACAACGCCCTGGCCATCGGTAATGTGCCGCACATTGATCTTGAGAAAACGTTGAATCGTGACCGGATCATCTTCGTTGAAACCTGCTGCCGTCTCTCCACCGCCGCCTCCCCCGCTCTGATTATTCGGCGAAGCTACACGCTCGATATGACCGGGTTTCGGTGATCCGGGACGAAGTCCTTCCAATAGGTCTGTAACAAAATCGAACGAAAAATTCAGACTTAAAATACGCCGTTCCAGACAGATAAATCAGCATAAAGAGCACACCACTTCGTAACCAGTTGTGTCAATATTGTTCTTCTCGCGTGATCATTTGCTCCCATTCACGCCTGCCTTAAAAAAGAAAATAAGCTTAATCAGCTAACCTGTGAGCCTCACTCGCAATCCGAACATTACCCTTTGTCGTCTGGGCCCAGATGGCCTAGGTAATGATCTTCAATCGCCGTAATATCCAGCACCGCCTATTAGAAAAGCATAATAATTGAATCCAACCTGATAACACCAAATAAAATTACAAATAAGTCACACGCGGCAACACTTTCACGCGACAGATCTTCTCAGTACTTCTAGTAGCAGCAAGCTGCTCAGCTGTGGGACGATATCTCTACGAAACTCGAGTGGTTCTCCTTCTGTCAACTGCACATTTGGCGTTTGGTGCGGCATGAGCTCAGCTTAAACCCACCCACCCTTCGGGGCTCGATTTCCATAATATGTACATACATGAATGATCTTATCATCGAGTTTGCTTGCTGTATGGTGGGCGATACCGGAAAAAAATACAAAATTACCACCACTTGGCGAACGAAGTTTTGGGACAAGTTCATTGCGATATGCTGAAACTCAACGCACCCGAGACAGCTTTTTGATGTATTTCGGAAATAAATTATTCTTTTGCATTTAACGAGTGCCAGTTGTTATTTTTTGTTTACCTACTTTCCAGTTTTTCTTAAAAACTAATCGATGAAATTAAAAGAGCAATAAATTTATAGTGCTTGTGATATAGCTCAGTTGGCAAGTCAGATGCCTCCTTAGCCGATTCCATCAAAACGAGAGGAAGAGTAAACATCGAACACTATTGTAAAGTATAAGTTTTTCAACAACTGTCCGCCAACTGCAACGTTGATATATAGTCGCAAATGCTATAAAGACGGTAAAACGTTCGTAGATAAAAGGTGGTAAAAGGTTCGTAGATTGAGCTAACATACAAAAAAATGGTGTCTGGGATTGACAGAACATTCACAATGTCCAAAACTGATACTCTCTCTTTGAACATCAATAACGGCACCGGCCACGTCCTAGTAGTCAAATGGTAGATTTGAAAAAAAAGAAGGCGATGTAAGAATAATTTTGTGATTCAGGACCGAGGTTACCTCTGCATCCTAGCAAATAAATTGGTTGGTGGATTATTTAGGGGAAAAGGATTCAATCAGGATACAATTTTGACTAGTGTAATGATGTTAAAATGAAAACTAAGTTTTATTATCTTCTTGATTTTTTTCCTAATGAATCTGCAAACTGTACAAAAGTTTAAAGCCAAAATGAATAATAAATCAAAAACTTCAAAAAAGAAAAAGAAAAAAAAATAGATACGAAAAACCCTCAAATCGTTCAAAACTAGAAAAGAGCAAAATCCCAAAAAACATTACAAGACAGAAAAAGAAGTAAAAAAATAGCAATCAATCAAAAGCAACAAAATTCATTGAGAGAAATTAAAATTGAACTAAATATGTGCGAACACGAATAACTCTTGCTGGGTTCATACGATTTAAATGCATTTTTTGTTGTGTTCGACTTCGCGCGAAGAAAAACACAAAGGAGAGATAATTTCAAAAATGTTTTTGTGGAATTTGATGAAAAGTTTAAAGTTTTAATTCGTATCAAATGAAAATCATGACCAGGGACGGTATTATGTCATACCCGATCAGAAGAGCATATCAGAATCGTTACTCAAACCTATCTCAGCGAGATATTTATATCTGAATCAGTTATAGTTTTGTAATGAGATTTGTTATTGTGTTTTTTTTTTAAACAGAATTATATCTTCTTTTTATAAAAACATTTTTTTCAAACGCACATTTTCAAGCTTTTAGACGAAATTAATCGATTACCTATATGAATGAAAATAATACTTTTGAGGCATCGTTTCATTTATATTTTCAATGCTTAAGTATTCATACTGAATCTAGTACCTTATCAGTGCTAGTACTCTAATCAATCTGTATACTTTTATTTAGAAGTATGAGTCGAAAGAAAAATACTGGGGAGTACTGTTGTTTTTTCTGTTTTGATCTGTCTGCATGCTTTAAAAGCTGCTATTGGATTTTCGGAGCCTTCATTTCAGTAGTCTTCTCAAATCCTGATAATCCTATTCCAATTCATTATAATTTCAATGCATCAGGTAAACTTTCAATGTATTCCATTCGTCTGAACGACACTCGAAGTCGACTGCCTGCCCGTTCGCACGCATCCCTTTTAAAATTCCAATAGTCTGATTCAAATTCTTCAAGTAAACGTAAAGAAATTCCCATTGTCCAGTTTGAATCCACACAAACGGCTGCCTGTTTCCCGTGCGCACGCTTCCTTTTGAGAATTCCAATTATCCGATCCCGATCGGGACGATCCTTCAAAATTCCAATACATCAGGTTCATTTATATGAATTCCCATTGGCCAATTCTATGGAACCCAAAAGGCTGCCTGTCTTTGCGCGCTGGCCCTAAACAAGCAGCCGGGATCGAGCTATGCAGGATCAGTGCGAAAATAAACACCCACCTTCTATGAAGCGCAGGTAGAGTAGTATGCAAGGACACACAGTTGGTAGGATGGGATGGCATTGGAAAAATGGTGAGTTCGAGGCTCATCTCTTATCGCCATCTTTTTTTTGCATACAAGTCCTATAGGATTTTTAGTTTATGTATCCTATTTGGATGAGTTATAATTTTGTTTAAATTATAACAACGGCTGATATAAATTAGTTATGGTTGCATGGACTTTTTGATATAATTTGAGATATTTTAACATCCTACAAGTACAAAATTATAACGCATCCAGATAGGAAAAAAATTAATATCAAAATATCTCATCTTGATATAATTTAGTTTTTCTCTTCTGATCGGGTAGCCATGAGCCAAAAATTGCAACTAGTGACCCATTTTTTTCCACACATGTCGTTAGTTTATGATTTTTTCGAAAGGAAAGCATGCTATGAATTATTGTTTTGGTAAAAAAAGATTTTTCCATTGTGTCATTGATCATTTAGATCTCTCATATTTCGGTCATGACACGATGGTAAAAATGGGTCATGAGAAAAATCCCCAGTGCATTTTTTGGCAGCTTTGTTTGCCAAGCTAATTTTAATTATGCTTTACAAACGCTAACTAACCATAGTATAAAAAAAATTAAAATAGAGTTAAGAGTTTTTAGATGCCTTTTTTTAAATATTTCTTTTTGTTTCCCAATTTTATTCATTGTTCACTTCGGAATGAATAAATCATAACAACGCTTAAAATCCCTTGAGAAAAAATCATTGTCCTTCTTCTTATATGTGTATACGTGAAATTTGTTTTTTTTTTTTTTTAAATTTTTTATTGGCTTTACCTCTATAACATAACCGGCCAAGTGTTGATTACTGTTCTACTTACATGTCTATTTCACATTCAATTACAAAATTAGCTATCGTTTTATATAATTCAATGTCTTTCTTTTTTAGTATCAAATGAATATCGGGTGGAATTCCTTTTTTCATTAAAATTCGCCAAATAGGTCTACGAAGATTTTCAAATCTGCTGCATGCGAAGATAATGTGATCAGGATCTGCGATGGATTCGCCACAACTACACGTAGCATCCAATAGGATACCATTCCTAGTGAGATGAGCAGGGAGCCGTGAATGATTTGATATTAATTTGGAAAGGATTACAATTTGTCTGCGGTTGAGATCCAAGCTACTAAACCATGGTTGGAGCGAAACGTTAGAGATGATGCTGTGACAGAAACGTCCTTTAGTTCCTGAATTCCATTTTGCTTGCCATTTGTGCATTGTTGTACGCCGAATCGGAAACTGGATGTCGAATGATGTTAAAATATAATCTGCTGTACCACCATTGATGCACGCACTTTTCGCCTCTTGATCTGCCAACTCGTTCATTGGAATACCTCTATGAGACGGAACCCATATCAGATGGATTTCGTACCCCATTCTTTGACCTTCAAGAATGGATTCCTTTATATCGTACCAAGCAACGGGATATTTTTGATTGATGTTGATTTTTTGCAGGCTCGTGAGACAACTCAAACTATCGGATAGAATAATATACTGAGCAACAGGAAGACTTACGATCATTTTCGCAGCATGCCTGATTGCCAGAAGCTCTGCCATATAAACGGATGCTTTACTGTCGAGTTTGATCCCTTCTGCAGGTGTTCCAAAGTTATTTACCACAGCATAACCTGTGCCTTGTATATCTTTCGACCCGTCAGTTGCCAAGATTTTCGCGTTGGCATACACTTCCAAGAGATAGTTTGACACCAAATCAGCTGCCGATGAGTTTTGGTGTTCTAAACATAACCGTTTAACAGTGAGATCAATGGATATTTTTGTTCTTACAACTTCACGGTTGAACATGTAGCATGGGAGATTATTTAGAGGCTGTTCAAGTGGAATGAATTCGTTAAGCATTCTTGTTGCGCGGTGTATTCCCGTAGCCACTAAGCCACTGTCCAAGATCGGTCTGGAATATTGTCGATGCCAAGAAAGGAGTGACGCTCTTTTATTTACAAAACGCATGACCGCAAGTTCTCTTCTTTGTTGCAGCGGAATAATACCAGCCATCACTTCGAGTGAACCTGTGTGGGTGGTTTTTGTGGAGCCCAAACAGATTCGAATTCCTGCCCATTGTAGTCTATCCAAAATAATGGCTTCTTTTTGTGTTAACTCCGTCATAAATATGGAACCGTATTCCAATATTGATCTCACACATGACTTAAAAATAACTAACATTGCTGCTGGATGTGCTCCCCATAACTGGCCCGATATGCTTCGTAAAAAGTTAAGATACGGAGCTGTACGTTTCTGTACCTCTCTAATATGACACGACCACGACAGATTTCGTGTGAGGTACATGCCGAGTAACCTCAGGGATCTGACGTATTCCAAAGTGCAACCGCCGATATTTATTTCTGGAGGATTATCGCATTGTTGTGTCGAGATCAGAAGGCACTTACATTTCGTCGGCGAAAGTTCTAACCCAAGGTCGAAAATATTTTCCACAACTATATCCACTGCCCTTTGGAGAGATTCGCAACTATGCTCCAGTGAGGTTCCTCTTACAGCAATTGTTGTGTCATCGGCGTAATTTACGGTTATCACATCAGGAGGGACACTGTTGATCAATCCACTGATCACAACATTAAAGCATAACGGACTTAGTGGAGATCCCTGAGGAAGGCCTTTCCACGTTGTCCTAGATATTGAATCTAATCCACTCGAAATGCACAAATTCCTTTCTTCAAACAGATGGAAGATACTTTTTACTAGACATTCAGGGACTGTTAATGAGCGTAATTCACGGACCAGAACATTAATTTCCACGTTGTCGTAGGCGGCTTTGATATCGAGGCTACATATCACCACATGCTCTCTTCTTTTCAAAGCTAAGGAAGCTTCGTTAATCAGTGGAAACAACGCATCCATTGTTCCTCGTCCTTTCCTAAAACCGTTGATAGCTGAAGGGAACAGGTTGTTGTTTTCGATGAAATGTTCTAGTCGATCTTTGATTATGAGTTCATACACTTTGCGAAAACATGAAGCTAACGCGATTGGACGAACAGCAGAAGGAGAAATCGGATCATGGCCACTTTTAGGAATCGGTACAATTTTATAGGTTTTCCAGCTTTCCGGAATTCTTCCTGAAGCAAAAATTTGGCAATAGATTTTTCGCAACTGACTAAGCGCCGCCCATGGGAGACGATTTATGACGGAATATGGAACACCATCCAAACCAGGAGCCGAATCTTTACCGGTTTTCAAAACAGCTTGAATATCCGATACTGAGAATGGAAAACCAGTTTGAGAGCAACACGAACATTGTAGAAAAACCGGGGGTGGATTTTTGGCAGATGAGGGAGCCAACTTGTCCAAAACATCGTTGGCCAAATTGTCCGAAATTCTGATGTTTTTTGATGGCTCTCCGCGCCCTTTAAACCTTCTGGCCATCCTCCATAAGGTTGTGAGGGACGTAGAACTATCACAGCTATCACAAAAATGTTGCCAACTTTTCCTCTTCTTCTCGCGTACCAAATTTCTGAACCTTCGTTCTGTATTAGCGTACCCTTCGTAAGCTTCGGTTGACAGCTCCCGTTTCCAAGCGCGGAAAGCAACTCTGGTGGCCTTCTTCGCTTCTGTTAGCTCTTCGTCCCAATAGGGTTGCGGTATTCGGCGGGTGTGGTTCGAGTTTACTGATGGGCAGGATCTGCGCAGTGCTTGCCAAATCAGCTCAAAGAAAACATCAAAGCTATCCGGTTCTCCATTTTCGACGAATGATTCCTCGAGGCTTCCGGCAAAACGTTCCCAGTCGATTTTCCGAACATTAATTCCAGAGTAGAATTTCATCGCGCATGTAGTACTCGAATGAAAAACTATCGGAAAATGATCACTTCCATTTGGTGAATCCAAAACCTCCCAGTCGAAGCACAAACTAAGGCTCGAAGAAACCAGCGTGATATCAATTGCGCCCCACGACCGGTTTACATCAAACCTAGTTGGCTGACCGTTGTTGAGAATGACGAGATGAGATGTTTCGATGGCTTGATGAAGACGGTCTCCACGTATGTTTCCATGCTCGCTTCCCCATAGGTGATGTTTTGCGTTAAAGTCTCCTCCAATGATGCACGGTTTCGGAACGGTTGATAAAAAATTTTCAAACTGAGTCTGCGATATGTTGGCTTGCGGGTGTATGTACACAGATACAATAGTGATCAACCCGGAGATGTATTTTATCTGGCAGGCAACGGCTTGAATATCCGCTGGCAGTGCAATAGGAAATCCTACTGGATTTAGTTCTGAACGAATCGCGATGGCTACGCCCATCGAGTTTCGTCTGTGATCTTTACGAAACATGGTGTGCTGCGGTAGATTAAAGTTTGTGTGACTGTCGAGATGTGTTTCACTCAAAAGCGAAATATTGATATTATGTGTATTTATGAGCTGGATTAAGGATGAGCGTTTACTATTTATCCCTCTACAATTCCATTGTAGACATTGCAGAGGAACGGTGGTTGTTAAAGTGCTTGGTGTGGTCTTTTTCATAATCTGAGATTAGCAAAATAGCCTTTCATTTTATCACTAACAACATCCGAAATTCTCTCCAAAACCATTTGTTGGATTTTTTGTCGAGTTTCAATATCTTCCTCAGGAACTTCCAGAGCATCTGCAACGATATCGATGACCTCAGTAGATTCAATCGTCGATCGAATCGAATCGCAAACCCCGTCAGAAATGTTAACTTCAAGTTGGGGAAGCTCATCGTCCGAATCGACATTATAACGACGTTTGCTGGAAGGATTAGATCCATTCTTGTCAACATTATTTGTTTGGCAAGCTACTGCCACGGTGGATATTGTTGTTGGTTGAGAGATGATAGGTAGTGAGTTTGATGAATCATTTGAATTTGTTCCACAAAACCAATCGACACGTCCTTGTGAAAAAGTGTCACGCCGCTCTTTATCGGTTTTCTTTTTTTGAATTATTTTCGGACATAGCTTGTGATCATTGGCCCGATGGGAGCCTAAACAGTTAACGCACTGTGGCTCACTATTTTCACACGCATGATCTGCGCCGCCCACTTGCTCCAAGCATTGATTACAGCGTTTAGCACTCTTGCATCCTTTTTTGTCATGTCCCAAGCGCCAGCAGTTACCACACTGGCGGACAGGATAAATGTATTGCTTAACAGCATAAAGCACTCTATTTAACTCGATGTGGGTAGGTAAACTCTGCCCAGCGAAAGTAAAAATCACCGTAAACAGGGCTTCCTCTTTATCATCAGCCAATTTTCTAAGCACACGACGAGCATGAACTATCTCCGGGTTATCAACTTGATTCGACTTGCGTTTATCGTAAGCATTAGCAAACTTCAATTCTTCATCACAAATATCCGGCTCAATATAGGCTACCCCCAGACACTCCACCAGCCGTTGGGGGATAAAAAAACGCACTTCATTTGAGGTACCGATGCCTGCTATTTCATTAGCAGCATCCCTCGATCGCATCAAAATTTTCATTTTGGTTTTAGAAACCGGCATAGCACGAATAAAATCGTCACCAAATTTCTTCACCAGACTTTTAGCAATCTTCGCAGCAGATATATTCCCGACATTTGTTTCAGCCATAACGAGATATGGCCCAGCATAATTCTCGTGATATTTCCGTACTCGAACTTCATTTTTCGATGACCTTGGTGTATCGTTGTGGGTCATTGCACCGCTCGACAATAGAGTGTGGAAGGAGAGAAGAAAAATAAATTAGATTTCAATTCAGCTCACACACACGATGTGCAACGTACCGTAGTTCAAACGAGACTGCGTGAAATTTGTTTACATCTCGTGAATATGAATGGTATTTACATTCACATTATCGGAATATTTCTGTCATGACACGATTCATGAATGATCTTATTTTCTTGGGTATAGTGATTCAGAATAAATTTCGCCGTCCATATGAATGAATGCAAATTTTTAAACCTGGTCAGGGCCAGGGACGGGATTATGTCATAGTCATGAGCCACCTCATACGCTCCTTTAGAAGTGGGAGGGATAGGATATACTGGATAATATATATTGTTTACATTATTTTATCAATTTCTGTACGACTTATTCGGCTTACTACCTCGTATGTCCATCACCGTAAAAAATTTCCATCTGATGCTTTGTCAGATCTTCATCACTATGTTATTATCTTTTTTAGCATTAATTCTTTTCTCAAATGGTCTGTTTTACGTAATTTATTGCCAGGTTCTTAAAAGTATTTAAATTTTGAACCGTCTTTGATGCCTCGCGGTATGTTGTTATAC
This sequence comes from Uranotaenia lowii, assembly GCF_029784155.1. Lineage (NCBI taxonomy): Eukaryota > Metazoa > Arthropoda > Insecta > Diptera > Culicidae > Uranotaenia > Uranotaenia lowii. Next base: position 265,710,474 of record NC_073693.1, on the reverse strand, counting down.
ATTTTCAATCCGTTATAGAACACAGAACGTTTGGTCATCTCTTTTTAAGAGTTTGGGTATCTGAAATCGTGTGCTCTTCTTGTATTGTTTCCGTGTATAAGCCGATAGATAAGCTGGAAGCAATCCTTTAATTATTTTGTAGATAAAAATTCAACTGTTATACGCAATCCTCTGCTTAACTGACAACCATACAACACATATCAAGCATTAAAGCACTAGGAGTTTATCTGTTGCATCGTATAACTATTCACATTATTTTGTTTTATATTCATTGCAGCCGCTTTGTTTGTGTTTCTGATGCATGAAGCAATATTGTAGCACAATAATTTTTGAAAGTGTGGCATAATAACAGATTTCACGGAATTTACTTTTGACCAAAAAGTCATATTTCTATTATTCCGACAAAATACACCATATTTAATGGAAATTTTCTTTATGACGTAGTCGCTGTGAGCTATGAAATTTAGTTTTTCGTTGACTTGTAATCCTAAGTATTTAACCTGACGTACTTTTTCGACGACACAACCATCAATTAACAATTCTGGACAAACTCCAATCTGTCGTTTTCCAATAATCATCCAGCTGGTTTTATTTAAATTAAGACACAGTTTTCTATGCTTCAAAAACTGTGCAATGTTTTTCAAATCTCAATTTGCCGCTGACATCACGAGCTCTAAGTCTTTACCACTCCAGTAGGAGACGGAATCATCTGCAAACAGTTTAAGGCTACCATGGCGTAAGCAATTTTTCATGTCATTGATGTAGAGTGTAAATAACAAGGGACCCAATACACTTTTTTGGAGAACCCCCAGACTGTTTTCTCTGTTTTGAGAGTAAGATGAACCATATATTTGGTTCGTTGCATTCTGCAATTCAAGTAATTTTTAAACCAGTTTAAAACCATTTATACCATATTTCACCAACACTTTTACAAGTTCTAATCACAATTGATCGAATGCTCGAATGTTTGACAATTGATCTTTCGAAGTCTAGAAACACAGCCACTGTGTATTTACCGTCTTCAATATTAATTTTCCAATTACGAAGTAGTAGGTTTACAGCAGATTCAGTAGAATGCTACTTCCTAAATTCTGACTGCTCAGCAATCAAAATGTCTTCACGCTCAATAAAGCGTAAGAATTGCTTTTTGACTGCTAATTCTAGGACCTTTTCTTGGATTTCCAACATGTTTATAGGTCGAAATGATGAAGCCTCTCGTACATTCTTCTGTTTTCAATAGGAATCACTGTTGAACATTTTCAGGTATTCGGTACTATCCCCGTTCGAAGACTGGTGTTTATGACATCTCTCAATGGAATTATTAGTACAGGTAATGAATCTTTACTTTTAGAGAAACATTGTCGATACCCGCCGTGGGATTCATATTGTTTTCTATTTCATCTAACTCTTGACTACTTATCGTTTCGAATGTGTGAAAGTTTCCACCATTGTGAGTAATCCGATTCAAGCAGCTATTATAGCTTGCCGGAATACTGTCATGAATGTCCATAACGCTATCGATAAAGAAGTCATTGAACTTCTGGGCAATATCAGATTCATCTGTGATTTCAGCTCCGTCAAACAAGATCGAATCAGCTTTGGCACTGTTTGAACTTATTAATAGTTTTATCGTTTTCCGGATAAGTTTCCCATTGGATTTGTTTCTCTCTAATTCCTCTTGAAAAGATTGAATTTTGGCTACTTTAATTTTACAAGAGTATTCATTTCTCACTACCGTGTATTTACGCCAACTTCTTTCACATTTCGTTCTGAAAAAGAGTTAATGCAGTTTGTCTCTTCGCCTTTTCATTTTAATAAGACTTCTAGAGTACCATTTAGTACCCGTACTAGTACCATTTAGTATCAGTTTTTTAACGAACACTTCTCTTCTCCTCAAGTGTATTAACACTGTCTTTTAATAATAGATCTAAGCGTCTTACCAACTCATTAAAGTCTGCGCATCTCAAGTTTGGGATACCTGACTCAAGCAGTTGACGCAATGCATTGGCATTATACCGACTCCGAAAGCCCTTACGTACGGCTTCGCTATTCCCAAGTCCAACATAAATACTAATTGTCTCATGGTCTGACACGCGAAAATCTTCGAGAATATTCGCTCCTGCATTGTCCACATTTGTGAAAGCTAAATCTATTCTGGAACTGCTGGCATCTGTTATCCTTGTGTCTCCAGTTACGATTTGCCGAAAGCAATTTGCCTCCATGACACGTTTCAAAGCTCTGCACTCTGCCTCCTTATTGAAGTTTATGTTAAAATCTTCACAGAAGATGTTGCAATTTCATCTGCGACAATTTCACTCAGCCAATGATTCTCCAGGATATCTAAAAACGGGCAATGCTCGCACTCGGGGAATGATAAATTCCTCCAACGACGATCTGTCTTTTACCATCGCTTAGTTTCCCTGCCAGGATCCAGTTCATTTCAGCATACGCATTTAATAAAATGTCAATTTTTAAAATATTCTGTATATACATCGTAACACATCCAGTATGCCTTGAGTGCGAAAAGCAGTGAATCATGGTTTAACCAACTATATCCAATGTGTTTGAGTTCAAATCTTCCGTTGAATGTGTTTCAACTAGAACAATTATTTTCGGCTGAAGTTCTTGAACAACTACACAAATTTCATCAAAATTGCTAATAAATCCGCATGGATTAAGATACAAAATATCAGAATGTGATTGCTATTTACCGTAGTTGATAAATTGTCTAGCTTTTGAGACTTTTCGTTCGTATAATTCAAAATCATAACTCCATGCAGGATGATAAATATCAACTTGTTTTTTTCCAAATCTGAATTAGGTAAGTCGTTGAAGTTTACATAGTTTACACACTTTTCACATTGAGCAGTGCACTCATTCACATCGTGGCCTCCGCCGTACTTAGCACAACAAATAGACTCTTTGCAATTATCTGCTTTATGGCCAAATGTCCAACATTTGGAACATCGCAATACGCTATTGGCCTTATAAATTTTACATTGTTCTTATCCAATAATTACTTTTCCACGTTTCATTAATGTAGTAAACATTTCTGGATATACTTCAATAGTAGCAATCATCGGATTATACTTCCATTTTTTATTTTTCTCACCTTTGACTACTGAAATAACAGAGTAGATCATGTTTTTTTGCTTTTTTATTACCTTGACAAAATTCTGGTCACTCGATCATCTGATTCTCAAAGCCAACAACTTTAAGCTTGGGTTTAGCTGCTTGTTTGATTTCTACTGTCCTCTTTTTGCCGAAAACTTTTATTGTATGAGTTTGTGCATTTTCTTTTGAAGCACATCTAATCAACACTTCCCCTCTAGGTTCAATGTACCGCACAGAAATCATACCCAAAGACACCGGATCTAATTTAGATTTAAATCTTGAAAGCTGTATACGACATTGTTGACAAAGTTTGATTGCGTTTTAATGGACGACGAAACCCACGCCAAGGCAGACTTCAGACAGCTTCCGGGACAAGAGATTTATACAGCAAGGGAAAGGCGGCAGACAATTTCAAGCATATTAAACTATCAAAGTTTGCCAAGGATATCTCGTTTGGGAAGCTATCTGTACCTGAGGCTTGAAAAGCGACATTTTCGTTGCAACACGGACCGTCAACCAGGAAATTTACGTAAAAGAGTGTCTTAAAAGCGTTTGTTGCTTTTCTCGAAGAAACATGACTTGTCTGTGCTGTTTTGGCCAGATTTTGCTTCCTGCAATTATGAATAAACCCATGGAGTGGTATGCCGCTAACAACATTCAGGTTGTGTCCAAGGAAAAGGACCCTCCCAACACACCAAAACTTCTCCCAATCGAAAAATATTAGACGATAGTTGAGCAAAACTGTGAGATCGAAAAACTGTAAGCAGCGAGAAGCAGTTCAAAGCTAATTGGCGTTCTGCGCCGAAGAAAGTGGATCAGGTGACTGTAAAAAACCTGATAAACAGCTAGACTGAGTCGATTTGGGGTCATTTTTTAATTTCTCAAACCCAGGGGTCTAAAAAACTTCGTTTTGGTTCAAAACTCATCCACGATCTTTTGTAGAATTTTTAAGTAACGTTTACATGTATAAATTTGAACTTTTAGATTTGTATGGGAAAATTGAATATTTTGTACTGTTCGACAAAGTTGTTCAGTGGGAAATTTCCTTTGAAGAATTTATAAATTGGCGGAAACCCATATCCAGGCTCGGTTCCACAGAAGAAACATAAATGATGTTTCTTCCCCAGGGTTTGAGAAATTCAAAAATGACCCCAAATCGACTCAGTCTAATGGCAGGCGTCAAACGAAAGTCCTGCCACTTTGGATTAGGTCGACGGAAAACTTAACTGAGTATTTTTTCCGTCTTTAATACGGATTGAACATTAAAAAGGAAGATACCATCATGTCACCATCTACCGCCCAGTTAAGCGGTTTTTCAACTTCAAACATGTGTAATAAAAAAACGACGGCAGATTTTTATTCGCTTTCTTTTCCAATACATCTCAAAACTGCTCTACTATAAATAAAAAAAATAGTGGAATGCGAAAAATGTACGCTTTTAAAAATAATTAACTAAACGTTGAGGTGTTCAACTGGCCCTATTACCGCCCACTCGACTTTTTCGGGTATCGATAATGTTTTCTTAAGAAAAAACTATCTAACAACACAGAAACTGTTCTTTTTAATATTGTCCATGTAACGAGCTGTCAAAACCATATTTTGGATCTTGAGAGAATACATTTTGTGAAATCTTTCCCGCAAATTTTGTACAAATTTTAACAAAGTGCGTTGACTGACAAAATGATGATTCCCGGCAAACAGCCTCAAGTAATCGGTTACTTTCAGCGATAAAACATCATTTTCTAACGTAATCAAACTAAATGCTTCTTACAATTTACACTTTTGACACAATACATGCGTTAAAAACAAAGAAATTGTGCGTGACCGGTCATTAGGAACCAGCACTTTTTTTTATACACCAATTACCGCCCATCACTAAACGCTTCAAAAAACAACAACTATTGAAAAAATCGAAAATTTTCCGATGCAAATCTATTCTACAAAAATAAAACTATCGTTTCAAGTCGATTGTAGGACAAATAGGTATGGGAGAGTGGGGTATCATGGGCCACTTTTTTTCGTTGTTCCATAACTTCTTAATTATAGAAGATGAAATGAAAATAAAAAATGGTATGGTTTTCTACATTTTCAAGGTATCATAAGGTATTTTTTTTTAATTTTTATTAAGTTATTTTCCCCAAATTCTGACTGTTTAAAAAAAAGTAATATTTTTTGAATTTTGAAAAATGGTGGGGAATCGTGGGCCACCAAATCCAAATTGACCAAATAAAATGCGAAGTGAATGAGTTGACCCAAAACTGTGATTTCCTAATTCATTTCGTTAATCAAAAGCAATTTCAGATGATGAAATAAAAAATAGAGCTGTGTATGATCGTATAGATTCCAAAACCTGGCTTACGAACGTTTTGGCAAAATTTCTTATATAAGATGGACAAAATATTTTTATAACTCTTAATTATGCATAAGAAAGCTTTGCAGATACGTTAAACGTATTTTAAGTTCTGAATGTGTATAAAAACATAAAAATATAGGTGATTCAAGATGTGTGGCCCACGATTCCCCACAAGCTATGATTTGCAAATTGGTTGCGTTTGTGTGACTTATTGATGTTTCATCAAAAATTCCTTTTCCACGTGAAAGATCATGACAAAACTAAGATCATAAGCGTATGAGCATATTTTTGTTATGCACTTTAGGTTCCCCATCGATGAAATTAGCGGGTGTTTTTTTAATTATGTAAGTAAATTTTTCTAACTTTTTTTAACTTGATAAATAAAAAAAACATATGATGCGTATTTCAGTCAAAAACATATAGGAATATATGCTCACGCAAAGCGACGACGATGACAGTTGGTTTGAGATTTTTATCTCAACACACATCTGAGATATTAAAAGTGGCCCACGTTTCCCCATGGCCCACGATACCCCACTCTCCCCTACTATTTAGTAAACAAAACCCCTTTTTTCCCTAGGAGCACAGTTATGCTTAGTTCGCTAACAGGCGTCGAATTCAATAATTTGACCGGAAACGAAAAACCAAATACAGACCCCGTTCGATTTTGGCAACATGCCCGTACATTTTGTGTTGCCAAAATCGAATGTTGCCAAAATCGATCGGTTTTTTTTCTCAACTTTTTTTTCCGTTATTTTTTAAAAATAACTGTTATTATTATCAAACACGTTATTTTTGGTCAATTTTCGACCATTTGTAGTCATTTTTTAATTTTTTTCATCGTGTTTTTGAAGCATTTTCCACTTTTCTTGTTTGGTTTATTATGTTTGTTTTCATTTGTCATATTTGCTGTTTTAGTCGTTCTTCATAATTTTTTAGTTGATTTTTGTCATTTTCAGTCTTTTACTTGAATTTGTTTAATAACTTTTTCAATTTTTCATCTTTTTGTCATTTTTGAGTACTTTATAAATTTTTCAAAAAACTTTGTTTTTATTGTTGCATTTTATCACCATTTCAGAACATAAAAACGTATTTATGGTGTTTTTCTAAATTAAATTGGTCCTGTTACAACGAAAAGTTAAAGGTAATGTTGTTCCTAAAAACCGTTCGATTTTGGCACATGTGCCAAAATCGGATGTTGCCAAAATCGAATGTTGTCAAAATCGAATGTTGCCAAAAACGAACGGGGTCTGTATTTTATTTCTGGCTATAGTTAGCATAATTAAGTGATGATTTTTCAGTGAAATGGTCGAACAATGATGCCGACACAGAACACAGGTCTTATTTTTGGAGAAAAAATTCCAGTTTTTTGGAAATACACACAAAAGGGTGATTTTGGGCGGTAAATGGTGTCTGGGCGGTGAATGGTGACTTGATGGTACTTCGATTTTTTTTAATAAACAAATACACAATTTACACGCAATTTAGGTTGAGCACTTTTTGATCCGAACACCGTTTAAGTCATAAAAAATTGGACAATAAATAAACCACTGTATACAGAAACCGTAACGAAAAATATTTGAATTCATCTTTTGGAATAGGAATTGAAATTGAGTCAGTATTTTTTTGAATACATTTTCCCATTTTTGTATTTTGTCAACAAACTTATACAATTTACTAGTAATAAAATGCCTAAAACTCATCGGAAGTGTTTATCTTTGATGCGCTAAGCAAGTCAATCAAGTTTTATCAACAAAGTAAACGGTACTTTAAAGAGCTCTCAATCGATACTTGAGGATGCATATGTACATCATTTGAGAATTCATACCTCCGTTTCTCATGAAGACAGCAGTTTTCATTGTTCGGTCCAATCTGTGTATGGTCAATGTTCAATCCATCCTTCGCCTACATTCACTGATCAAATCCCAAGAGCAATCACAGCGATCCGATTTTGCCAAGAACACAATGTTTTGAAAACAACCAATTTTTCGCAAAACAAGCAAAACTAAATAGCCACTAAACACCACATCATCACAAATACGCACAACGTCGTTTGCTTGCGCTTTTTCACGAATCCCAACACAAAATGCACAGAATAACTGCTTGTTGGGTGACCGACTCTCGACTCGACAGGGAACGTCAAATGGAACGGAAGCAATGAATAAGTGAATAAATAAACCGCACACAAAACTCGTCTCGCAAAGACGGTGACCGATTTCCAAAACACACGGGCTTACGACGACGGACGAGTGACTTGTACAGGGACCGAGAAACGAACGGGTTTTGTTGTGAATGAATGTAAATAGAAGGAGGGAGTATGAATGGAAACGTCAAAACCGAGCATCAATGGCACAACTACCAATGAAAAGAACGAACGGGATTTACCACAGTTGATCAATATAGGGGATAACATTCGTTGATTTTATGCAGCTTGACGAAGCACGTGGTGTTTGAAATGGCAGTTAAAGTAGGATGGGTGAGATATCGTTCATGATTCACATTTGAGACACTTTGTTTGATATGTATATTTTGAAAATATAAAAATGTACCTATGCTGAGACCATATGTAGGTATGTTATCCTGTGCACTCTGCGCTTTTTCTTATTTTTCACCAATATCTTCGAAATTTAACACTAGTTATTCCGAAGAAGTCAAATGCCATTTTTTGAAATTCAGAAGACTATAACCACAGACTATGTGCTATAACTTGTAGTGTATAGTATCGGTAGTGAGTTAATTATAATCGTTATGAAATGGACAATTTTAATAATTAAAATATATGCATGTGATTCAGATTGAAACATTGTTTAATAACAATATCTCTGATAAGCGTGTAAAAACGGTAGAAAAAAAGAGCGTTAGAGTTTGAGAGAGAAAAGGTAAACGTCAGAAAAACGATAAATCTCTCACGTAACGAAAATAGATCGGCAAACCCTTGATCTTCAGTTTATAGGAGATTCTTATTGACGACGCACGCAAATCGCTTTGCTCTTCAATTTGAGCAAGTGCCGTCACGACAATGGCGTAGTAAAAACGCTCCCAAATGGTAAGTTATTCTTTTGGAGATCTGGTGCCGAGTTTCTTGCGAGTTATGACGATTCTGGAAAGATATTGTAGGAAGGAATATTTGAGAAATAGATGTACGATTGAGTTTAATTGCAATAGAAAAAATAAGATTCAAATGAAAACAAAACATGGCGGTAAAATATCTTTTAAAAAATAAGAGGCAATGGAAAAAAAAAAGTTCTTAAAAATTATAAAGAAAATGTTAAAAGAAAAGGCAGTGAAAAAAATGAAGCCTAAAACTTAAAAAAAAATATATAAAAAAAATAAATGGCAGTGAAAAAAATGAAGCCTATGAAAAAAAAGAGAAGGCAGTGAAAAAAATTAAGCCTATAATTGAAACAAAATATTGAAAAATTAATGGCAGTGAAAAAAATGGGCCAAAAAAAAAAATAATAAAAGAAAAAAGGCAGTGAAAAAAAACCAAGCCTAGAATTGAATAAATAAAAATATTTAAAAAAAATTAAGAATGAAATTGAAAAATAATTGAACTTCGACGAAAAAAAAACTGTCAGTGAAAAAAAAAATGAAGCCTAACAAAAATGAATGAATCCATAGCACGGTTGAAAAAAAAGAGACTTTGAGAAAAATAAAGCCTGAATGAATTTAAAGAATATATATGATTCAACCTAAACAAAAAAAAAATATTTAAATTCGTTAAATGGGTAAACTGCCGCTCATAGCAAGTCCGTCCCATTTGCGTTTTCATCATTTTTCAGTTTATCGCTGGAAACACTTTAGTTTTATTTGTAGTTTCAAGAGAAAACTTTGTTTTCAGTACTTTGTTCTAATGAACATTGAAAAAAACCTCAAGAAATTTTGTCCCATTGAACAAATAATCGCAAGTCGGTCCCATATGGCATAAATCATCGCAAGTCGGTCCCACAGCCATAAGGGCCCAGCAAATGATTTTCAACAGAATCAAAACAAAAAAATAATCCTTCTAAAGCGAAAATCTTTCATTGGTCGTAGCAGTGACAGATTCTGTTGATTACTTTGATAAAAAACGCATACAAGTGCCAAATTAGCGTTGGACTTTTTACGATTTTTCAATGCCGTTTTTCTCACTTCAACAAAAACGCAAATGGGACGGACTTGCTATGAGCGGCAGTAAATAAAAGGTTGAAAAGAATCACTCATATTAGAAGTTTTATCAAAACAAAAATTATAGCCAAGGCAATGGTGATAAATGAAAGTAAACATAAAAAAAAATAACATAAAATATGAAAAATTAAAAAAAATAAAAAAAAACGACACAAAAACAGGCACATAAAGGTTTTATTAAAAAAAAAGTTTTGATTGAAAAAAAAAAATGAATACGAATAAAATCAAAAACTAGTACTAGTGGTCATAAATTTAAGCAAAAGAAGGTTTGAAAGAAGATTTTTATAATTAGTCGAAAATTTAAGCAAACAATTCAACAACAGAATTTAGACGAAAATAGCCAAAGACAAATGAATAAAATTATACTAATGAATGAAAATTATTCATGATGAAAATTTTTCATCATAAATCGAATAAAGCATTTAATAGTTGTATTTAACAAAAATTTAAACAAAAAAAAAATTTCGAGTGAAAAATAAATAAAATAAGTTGAAATGCGAACAAATGAAAGATGAACTAAACGGTTTTGAAACATTAGTTAAAAATGAAACCTGCATAAAAAATGGTTAACATTTGATTATATTGATTTAATAAAATTGAAAAAAAAATTAAATGATTTTTGTATTTTCGGTTTGGATATCGGTAACAAATCATAATAAAGTGAACATTAAGTAAACCTTAACCATAAGAAAAACCTTAAATTCAATAATATTAATACCACATAATGTAAGTATAGTGAATATCTTGAGCATAAATGAAATTTGTCTTGTACTAAAATTATAAAGTTTAAAATAAATAAAAATTGTTTAACTCCCATGCGTCTCACTTTGTCTGTAAGAATGGTGTGGACGTTGTATTCATTTTTTTAAAAATTCATTATGAAGTTGTATCTCTCGTTCTAAGATTACTCCAAAAAAAATTATTATTGAGTTCAATGCTGTAGTAGACGCATTTCAAATAAACTTTCTAACTTTTCAGTAGCACTTGACGTTTAAAATTGTCTCAATTGGAAATTTCACGCTCTTAAGAATCAACCAAATGGTGGACGATAGTATAATTTTAGATTTTTTGTACGGGATTTTAACTCCACAGGAAAATAATTATAGATAATTTTGTTGTGTCGCTAGTTAAATTATACTTTTTTTTTTAAATAAATAAATGCAAAAAAAAAAGAACAATGAAAAAAACATAACAAAAGGAAACAAGCTACAAAATCAAATGAAATGATCATGTAACATTAGAGGCGGGGGATAATGTAGTGTATAGTATCGGTAGTGAGTTAATTATAATCGTTATGAAATGGACAATTTTAATAATTAAAATATATGCATGTGATTCAGATTGAAACATTGTTTAATAACAATATCTCTGATAAGCGTGTAAAAACGGTAGAAAAAAGAGCGTTAGAGTTTGAGAGAGAAAAGGTAAACGTCAGAAAAACGATAAATCTCTCACGTAACGAAAATAGATCGGCAAACCCTTGATCTTCAGTTTATAGGAGATTCTTATTGACGACGCACGCAAATCGCTTTGCTCTTCAATTTGAGCAAGTGCCGTCACGACATAACTATAACTCCTATTATAATTGTTTTTTCGAAAAATTTTCTTCATGGCTATTTTATTTTCAAAATGCACGTATTTCAAATATTTTTTTAAAGTTTGTAGATTTCGAAAAACGTATGTGGTATACCTATTATTATAAATAATCACTCCTAACACCTTCCGCTCTCTTGTTTCTCATACGATGTTTTATAAATTATATAGTTTTGGGAAGCTTGAAACGTGACTCAAATATAGTTTTAAGACCATATTCAGCTACAATAATTGATTTTGAAGTTTTTCGAAGTTAAAAAAAATCGAAAAAACATGCTTTAGGAAAAAGGCTGTAAGTCAGTTTTAAGAGTTCGAAAAAAAATTCACTTAGTTCCTGAAAAAGCTGAAGTTATAAGCTATCTGTTGCTCATGTGTAAAAAAAATATTTTTTTTTAAGATCATGGCCACAAAAAATGTAAAAAAGTGGTGTAAAACCGCATTTTTGAATGAATCAATCGCCAAAGCCGTTTTAGTAACAATTTTTTTTAAAGTGAATTGGAAAGTTGACGTTACTTGTGACATTTTGGCATTTTTAGATTTATAAAACACGAAACACAGAATTTTTGACGGCTTTTCAAATGTAGATACCTGTTTTTAGACATTTTTATCAATTTGTATTTTCTAGGACTTTTCTTACTCTTACGTTCGGCTTTGCACTGGATTTTGAGTATTTTAATGCAAGATTTTTTGTCACGCATTGCACTGCCATATTATAACATCAGAACTGGTATGAAATTTCCTTCCTTGTGCTTGTGCATATAGTTTTATTGCTTACATTCGTTGTGAAGAAAATAGTCTCAGAAAATGCAGATTGATAAAAATTCCTTAAAACAGCTACATTTGAAAATCCGTCAAGAATTATCGGGTTCGTGTTTTAAATAACAAATTACAAATTACGTCAACTTTCCAATTCACTTTTCAAAAAATTTCTACTGTGTCTGGAACAGCTTTGGCGATGGATTTATTAAAAAGTACGATTTTTACATAACTTTTTTACATTTTTTGTGACCATGATCTTATAAAAAATATCCGTATGTGCAACGTATAGCTTTTAACTTCAGCTTTTCAAGGTGCTAAGTGAATTTTTTTCGAGCCCCTAATAACTGACTTACAGCATATTTTCCGAAGATGGTTTTTCGGATTTTTTTTTCTTAGACTTCGAATAACTTTAAAATCAAATCATTTCTGTGTAAAGAACAAAAAAACCATTCTAAATTAAATGCATCCAATGATTGAACTCAATTTCCCCAAAAACGTTTGCCCTGAATGAAAAATTCTTAGAATTTCAGTCACCAGAAAACACTTTCCCAGAATATTTTTCCTAGAGAAACCGTCCCTCTGAAAATATTTCGCCAGAAATAACCATTTCACAGAACATTTTTCACCAGAATGAACCATTTCCTGGAAGATTTTTTTCTCTTGAATGAACCATTTGCCAGATTGTTTTTGCCTGAATTATTATTATTCAGAAAATTTAATAATTTAACTAAACTGAAATAAAAAAAAAAAGATAATTTTTTACACAAAAATTGATTTTTTCTACACAAAATTTAGGATCTCCTAAGATGAAGAGGCCGAGGCGCCCCGCACACGGGGGTAAATGCACCTAATAAGCGATCAAAATTATTTGCGGACAAACAATAAACGGTAGACATTTGATGTCTTCGCAACATTTTTATATTTTTTGATGATCTATCAAATTCTTGAAAGAAAAAAGTGATTTTGTCACCTGGAATGGAGATAAAAAATTATTTCTTAAAATAATTAGTTTAGAGAATTGATGTCTTCACAAAAGATGTAGACCTTATTATTATAAGAATTCAAGTAATTTTGAGGTTTAATTTAATATCTTTTTTAGTATACGATTTACAAACTTGGTACATTTGAGAAAGTTGTTCAAATTGTTAAAAAACACACTTTTGTGGAACATATCAAATACACATTTCAACTAAAAAGAAGATATACTACAAAGTATCCAAAATAATGCCTTTTTTCAGTATTTAACATTAGTTTTGGGAAGATTTCTTTGCAAACTGGTAATCAATAATGAGTTTTTTCCTTAAGCTTAACTAGAAGATTCTCAATATAAAAAGTTTTCATGAACTTCGTTGAAGTAAATTTTAAAATCAAAATTCGAAATAAAACTCATAAAAATCCAAAGTTTTTCTAAAAAATAGATATTTCAAATTCTTAATTTTGTACACCTCACATATTTTTTTTGTTTTTGCTGCCAGCAAATGCAACAAAACTCTGGAAGCTATCCATCCAGTCCTTAAGAATATAGCGCAACAATATGTATGGGAAAACAAAAAAATTAATTGAAAACAAGCGTTTAAAAAAATATATGTAACTTATTATAAAAAAAATATTTCTTGATTCTTACAGTACAATTTATGTGAACTTAACACAAACCTATCTTGTGCCTCAGAAAAGATATTCGATGTTATACAACTGTTATTCAAATTTTATTTTTTTTATTTTTATGATTTTGACATTTGAAAGCTGTGTCACCGTGGGGTTAGGATTAAAAATCTCAAAAAACTGCTTTGCATAGCCAGGGAATTTATTAATTTATAGAGCCTTTGCAAAAGCATTTCATAAAAATATTAAAAAACTTTAGCAAGCCGAGTCTGCCATTTTTAAATGCTTCTCAATGTATTCAGATCTTTTATTTTGAAATGGTTCTATCTTTATTTATTAAATGCATAGCTGCTAGTCATGTAAGAAAAAAAAATAGTCAAAACCAAAAATCAAAGACCAATTTCATTTCAAGCTTATTTGAATCTTCTGGATGGTTGAATGTGCAAAAATGTCTAATTCCATAGAAATTTCCATACAAAACTAAAACGCTTTGCGCTTACTCAGGAATCAACCAAATCATCTCAAATTTTACAATGAAACTTGGTGACCCAGAAGGCATCGAAAAAACATATGGCAGCAAAAAGTAATGTTTTGCAGCGGTCAAGACTGTTTATGTAGGTAATCAGTAAATAATTTGAAAAACTATCAATTTTCCTTGACTGGTCACTTAAAATTTTAATGAATGTATGGGTAGCGAATTTCAACTATGTTGTGAAAGATTGTTTTTATCATGGAAACATTACAGAGTTGTGTTTGAGCTGGTAGATGCAGAGAAAGAGAAATTTATAAGTTTCATAACAATTATATAATAAAGAAAAATATTTTGTGAATCGGTTGACACGTCGTTGTACAAAATAGGAATTATCCAAATATGTAACTTTTGCAGAGCATGAATATCCTATGAATGAAGCTATAAACAAACTTGCTATGGTAGAATATCTTTGTTGATGGTAAGTTGTGATGAATTTCCAATAACCAAAATATTTAAATTCAACTTTTACTTTTCTTTCTGCTTCTTTTTCAAACAGGTTCCAAAAAGGTATCCGATGATATTTTATTTCAGAAATTTTCAAGTAAAGTGCAGATAAAAGTAAGTACATATCATGAAAACAGGACAAAGCCTCGAAACATAGTTAATTTATGTTTAGTTATTTTTAGAAAACGAAATAGTGGACGGTATTTTCAAATAAAAACCTTGATCCATAAATGAATGAAAAGGGTTTTTATCCAATTCGTAGATAAATTATGCTTAATTTGTCACTCACTTGAAATTCACTTGTTCAGTCAATTATGTGAATTTGACTTGAACGTCTATTAAAATTCACAAGGGTGAAATTTACTCCTAAGGTCACTTACATTTTAAATGGAAATTATTTTCAGTGTAGAAAACTATAGTAAACAAAGAAGCGCAATCTGATCCCTTTTGAAATAATGAGCTTGCAACCCTGCTGTAGGGCTACCTTTAAGACTGCTTGATTTTGCTCGATTGGAATGACACTGACAGAAAATCAAAAATTCCAATCGTGACATTTCGTCTCTTTGTTTACTATAGGCTCGTTACCGTGCATTTTTAATTTGTATCTGTGTTGCCAGTTATCTTAAAATCTAGTTCTGCATAATTTATTTTTTTTTAGAAATATAACATTTTTTCCAAAATTTTGGACTAAAATTAATTTTTACCTAAATTTTTGAAGTTATTTTTTATTTCTGGAGGAATATTAACACATCTAACCTCAAAAATATAAAATTTAAAGTTTTTAGGAAATTTTTTTAGCTTAAACTTGAAAATTTTGCTTGTGTATTTTGTTCGCAAATCTTCAAAATAAAAGTTGTTCTATAATCTTCAATCGATTTTTCCTGAATAGTGCGTTGGATCGGTCTCCTCAATAATGTGGCAGATATTCAGAGATGCCCATTTTTTTTTCTTGAATTTGATCTAAAAAACACACCGTGAATAGCGTTATCAATAGCTAAAAATATATGTGGTTTAAAAAATCTGCAAAATGAAGAAAGAAAATCTATTATATCTATATGAAGATATTTTTTGAACCAATTTAAGAAAAGCCAATAATTATGCCAGCTTTTCTAAACAATATACACTGGATTCCACTTTTAGGCAATGAAATTCGTTTAAATCGTCGAGTTTGAGGAAATCGTGTAGCTTAAGGGGCTCAATGTGGTCATCATGAGCTACTGCATAATTTCCAACCCAAGAAAGCGATCCGATGTTACCTGGAATTAATCAGGATGCTTTAAGGCTTGGTTTGAAAATTGTTCCTTGTTGTTCGAAATTAGAAAAAAAAACTCCAGAACTCACAGAGTTTTAAATGATTTTTTGTAACAGAATCTGTGACATCTACCACTGGTTTTTAAAAATCTTCACAAATGACACTGATTTTATGTTTTTTTTAACTAAATCTTCGAAATAACATACCTTTATAAAGACTATGAACTTAAAAAATAAACAAAATATTTGAATTTCAATATCACTATTCATATTGGATGTTTAGCTGTGATTCGTGAACATGTGATAAGATTGCTTATTTTTTTTTTGTCAACAGAAATATAACAAAGACCATCTTCTGAAGCTTGTCTATGAAATTTCTATCTATTTCACCAAACTCCTCATTTTTGAAGTGGGGAGGTCCGTTACATGTAATGTTTAATCACATATTCTTAGCTTATCTCTCGATAAAAATACCATGGGTGATTTTTGGGAGATTTTGTCCCATGTTTTCTTTATATTAGATGGAAACCCCCCTTCTTTAATGGGAGGGGCTTTTTTGTGTTGTAAATTAACTTAACATATTAGCATTTTCACAAAACTTTATGGAACTTCTTGTTGATTGATTGAATTAAAATGTATTTTATCGGTTTTTTTTCGATTACTTTGTATCGAAGCCCTCCCTCCTTTAATCGGGAGGGACAAAAAACATCACATGAACAATTGTTTCTTCGAAGAAATATTTCATCATGCCAAATTTCACATCCATCGGTTCAGTGGCTTCTGAGTTCTTGAAGAACACAGATATAAATTGTCTCAATTTTTCTAGAGCGTTTAACCATTTTTACTAAACTTCAAACAATAAACAACAATTAAACGTTTTAAACAAGAAACATACCTCCAGGTTTTTGATAATTTCAAAAACTGTAATATGAACTTCCAAATACAATCAACGATTAAATTTTCGACCTGCCCCAATTGAAGTTATCGTTGTTCTAAAATAAGGTTGCCAGATTGCCCGGTTTTATCAGGGATTTTTCCCGTATTTATTCACTTTATATGCAAAAAAAAAAACAAATTGAGTTAAAAAATATTTTGATCAAATTTTATAGCAATAAAAATAATCATGAAAGTTTTTTGAAAGCCTAAAATACGAATTAATAACTGCTGACGAAAAAAAAACATTTTTTTTAAGTTTTTTTTTCTCGATTTGTGTTGGGTAGTTCCGGAGTATTGACCAAAGTTTCCGGGATGTTTCCCGGATTTTTGGTCGACATGTTGGAATCAAATGTTTTATGTGTTGAACAAAGTTTCATGATTTATTATGTTTTACAATATTGTAGAAAAATGTAGGCATCTATCTTATTACAGTTAGAAAATAATTTGCATATTTTTTCAGTTCGTAAAATTGTAAAGTTGTGAATTTAAATAATTAGAATCACTGTCCCATTCATTGTCCAGAACTGTGATCATCATTTTTTTTAAAGCTAAGCCGTCCTTTGAGGAATAGTAAAGCTCACTTAAAAGTTACTACTCTACATAAGAACACCGGTTATCCGAGCTCCGATAATCCGAGCTTCCGCGTTATTCGAGAAACTATTTTTTTATACGAAATCCATTTTATGTTGTGTTTCGTAACCGCGATACATATATTGTTATGCTATTTAATCGACGTTTTTGGCGAGTGTAAAGCCTAAACTTACCAAACAACTTCGACTAAAAAGCATAACAAAATCCATGAATTTATCGAGCTTTGCGCTCAGATGATATGCAACCCATATCAAAAGGAAAGAGTATTCTAAATAATTCGTGTAATCCGAGGTTTCACTAATTTGAGGTGATCTTTCTCTGATTACCTCGGATAAGCGGGGTTCTTCTGTATTTTGAATTCAACCACCTTCTTCATCTTTTTCGAGATTGACCATGGTGGAGTAAGGTTTTTTTTTTCTTTTTCTAATCAAGCTTCAAAGTTTTTGACGGTCGCCATGAAATCATTTACAAATATGTAAGTCATCTTTTTTTCAATAATCTTAAAATCAATAAGTGCAGTGGATGAAAAATAATATTATGGAATAAAACTCACCTTTCTCGTCCTGGGAAACGTTCTCGTGCGATCCTGCCGCCTTCCGTCCTCCACCGCCGCCAATGGTGGGACTGTGCGATGAGCTGCTGGTCGAATGATGATGCTGATGGCCCTCGGAGCTGGATGCATCGGAAGCATCCCCGTCGGCTCCGGCAGCCGAAGCAGCATTCTTATCCGGAACGAGCAGCTGCTGCCCCGAATAAATGAACGACGAGGCCAACCGATTAAGCTGTGTCAACTCGGACGGAGTCGTATCGAAACGAGCTGCCACCGAAGTTAGGGTGTCCCGATCGCCTACGGTATAGGATATGGTCGGTATTGTCGGCATCGATCGTTTCTTCTCGCCATCTGGAATGGGAGGAAAAAAGGGAAAACCGGACGTTAAGAGCAAATAATCTTCGGCATAACTAACTAATTAATGACGTTAAAAGAACCCACACTGCTCGTGATACTCGAAAAGGCGATAGTCCGTGGACTCATCCGATAGAGCACTATTTACGTTTGCAGATGCTTTCTTATCAACAAAATAAATCATGTAATCAGCCTTAAGTAATGGTAGCAATCTACGGTTGCATAAAATTATGATCTCATAGTTTTCACCCGGAAGCGCACTAACCACTTTCGAAGGCTTTTCACATTCAAAATCCATCATTGTCAACTGTCTTTTGGTCCTTACTTTTCTCTACTAAAAACACTTAACATCACAAGAACGATCTAATTGATCTGAGTCTCCGGAAAGAAGTCCGGCCTCCCAGTTGCTTGTTGAGAAAAACGAAAGTATAAATCGTGCAAAGACGGAACGTCGAATGTTGTTTGGGTTTCGATTACGCTGCCTCAGACTAATTCCAGGCGGGCGCACGGGATGGTTTGTGGACATTATTACTGTTGAATCAGCATTACTAGTAAGTTGCACTTCAGCCAAATGGCGGGGCACTCATGGGCGTAGCTAGGGGATAGAACATTTACCTATTTACTTAAATATTAACTATCTTTGAACATCAAGTGATAATGTTCAAATAGTTCAAGCATTTTATTAGATAGTTGGCACTTGGAAGCCCTGATAAAGTGTTCCTAGAAAACCCTGCAGAGAGTGCCATTTATCATTCATTGAGTGAGATATATGTGGAAATAAAACTTTCATTTATAAGCTGTTCGTAACACATATCTTACACTCGTATTTTTTTTTAAATTGTATTTTAAATTGTTTTCCTGTAAATAAACAGGGTAAAACATTTGCATTGGCAAAATTGTCAAAATACAAATTCAACCTGAATTTTTATGAAAATACTCATCTAAAAATACTAAACATAGCCTTAGCTTTTCTAAGAAAAAGCAGTATGAAAAAAAAATGTTTACTAATTTCTAACAAGTTAAGGAAGAGTAGTTGGGAACATCAGCTATTAAGTGTGGGAGAGTGGAGAATCATGGGCCACTTTTTTTCGTTATTCTTTAACTTCTGTATTATAAAAGATAAAAAGAAAATATAAAATGTTATGGTGTTCTATATTTTCAAGGTATCATAAGGTATATTTTTTTTAAATTTTTGATAAGTTATTTTCCCCAAATTCAGACTGTTTGAAAAAAGCAATATTTCTTGGATTTTGAAAAATGGTGGAAAATCGTGGGCCACCAAATCCAAATTGACCAAATAACATGCAAAGTTTATGAGTTGACTCAAAACTGTAATTTCCTAATTCATTTCGTTATTTTAAAGCAATTTCAGATGATGAAATAAAAAAGAGAGCTGTGTATGATCGCATAGATTCCAAAACCTGGCTCGCGAACGTTTTGGCAAAATTTCTTATATAGGATGGACAAAATATTTTTAATAACTCTTCATTTGGCATAAGAAAACTTTACTGATAGGATAAACGTATTTTAAGTTCTTAATGTGTATAAAATCATGAAAATATAGGTGGTTCAAGATGGGTGGCCCACGATTCCCCACAAGCTATGATTTGCAAATTGGTTGCGTTTGTGTGACTTATTGATGTTTCCTCAAAAATTCCTTTTCCATGTGAAAGATCATGACAAAACTAAGATCATCATTATATTTTTGTTATGCATTTCAGGTTTCCCATCGATGAAATTAGCGGGGAAATTAGTTTTTTCAATTATGTAAGTAAATTTTAGCTTGATAAATAAAAGAAGCATATGATGCGTATTTCAGTCAACAACATATAGGAATATATGCTCACGCAAAGTGACGACGATGACAGTTGGTTTGAGATGTTTATCTCAACACACATCTGAGAGATTAAAAGTGGCCCACGTTTCCCCATGGCCCACGATACCCCACTCTCCCCTACCCCTAAACTTCTGGATTAAATCTCTTCTTATAAGAGAACCATTATTGTGATTATTATTGCAGCGTTTCTGTTCAGACTCTTTTTTAACAGTCTGTTTGAGCAGACCACTTTCGGATGGGAAGAGATAAATGCGTCCTAACTGGGGGACGATTCACAAGAAAAGAGAGATTTTATTTATTCTACATTTAAAATTACAACTTTTCCCGCTTTTTCATACATGATTTAACAATAGAGCAAACTGACATCATTATAGCGGTGCTCAGATGGACACTATACTTAAAGGCGCATTCCAGCAATATCAGGGTGACCAATACATTTCAGTTCGAACACAGTCCATCTATATTTTGATTGTAGGAACCGCTTTACAGAAATTGTACAACATAGACATTTGCCGCTTTAAAAGCTGTGAAAAGTGTATTTTCTCAAGCCAGTGGGAATCTTCTTTTGCAATTCAGTAGTAAGATCATTTCAATTGAAATGAAGCACATTTTCTAGAAGAAATATTTATGCATCTTCACTTACAATAATAATTAACTCTGAACTCATCTCTGGAACATTCAATTTAAATCACAGGCTCAAAATTGCAATACACTTGTTCCGATTGTTTTAGTTCAAAAACCGTGGAAACAGATATAAACTTTGAATTTTAATGAAGAACATCTCAAATTATACTTATAACGAAGTTTTTTTTTCGTCTAATCTGGATATAAATCTGAGGCTCATTGTTTTCAAAACAAAATTCTTATTCTTGATTTTCATCCAACATGTAATCCAGAATTTTAACTTCGAGTCAAACAAATACCGTCTATAACGGTGTAAAAGGAACGCACCGGTGTATAAGAAGCATTTACGTATTTAAGTCAACTTTTTTTAAAAGTTAAATTGAAATTTTAATCTCGAATTAAAAAAGATTTACGATCCTCTGAGTTCTTATTTCAGATGTAGAAAAATAACATTTTTATTTAGAAGAATAAAATGGTATGAATAACTCGTATTCCGATTTCAGAAGAAGAATTTAATTTGGGATCACGACGTTGAAATGCGTTTTCTGACCTTTAGAAGCGTTTTTTTCGGATTTTCTTAGTCTAATTTGGGATCACAATGTTGAAATTCGTTTTCTGGCCTTTAGAAGCGTTTTTTCGGGATTCTGAGCCTAATTTTCGATCACAACTTTAAAATACGATTTCTGGCTTTTGAAGCGTTTTTTCGGGATTCTGAGCTTAATTTGGAATCACAACTTTGAAATGCGTTTTCTGGCCTTTAGAAGCGTTTTTTAGGGATTCTGAGCTTAACTTTAAAAAGTGTTTTCTGGCCTTTAGACGCGTTTTTTTTCGGGATTCTAAGCGTTGTTTGGGATAACAATTTTAAAATGCGTTTTCTGACGTTAAGAAGCGTTTTTTTGGGGGTTCTGAACCCAGTTTCAGATCGCAACTTTAAAATGCGTTTTCTGACCATTAGAAGCGTTTTCCGACGTTTAGAAGTGTTTTGTCGGTATTCTTATTCTAATGTGGGATCACAACTTTCAAATTCATTTTCTGCCCTTCAGAAGCGTTTTTTTTGGGATTCTGACCATAATTTGGGATCACAACTTTAAAATGCTGGCCATTTTTTGGGGATTCTTAGCTTAATTCGGGATTACAACAATAAAATGCGTTTTCTGGCCTTTAGAAGCGTTTTTTCGGGTTTCTGAGCCTAATTTGGGATCACAACTTAAAAATGCGTTTTCTGGCCTTTTATGCGCTTTTCGGGATTCTGAGCTTAATCTGGGATCACATCTTTTAAATGCGTTTTTTTGCCTTTAGAAGCGTATTTTCGGGATTCTGAGCATAAGATCACAACTTTAATATGCGTTTTCTGATCTTTAGAAGCGTTGTTTCGGGATTCTAAGCAGAATTTGGGATCACAGCTTCAAAATGTGTTTTCAGGCCTTTGAAGCGTTTATTCGGGTTTCTGAGCTGAATTTGGGATTACAACTTAAAAATGCGTTTTTTGAACTTTAGAAGCGTTTTTTCGGGATTCTAAGCCTAGATTAAAATCACAACTTTGAAATGCGTTTCCTCACCTTAAGAAGCGGTTTTCGGATTTCTGACCATAATTCGGGATCAAAACTTTGAAATGCATTTTCTGGCGTTTGAAGCGTTTTTTTCGGAATTCTGAGCTTGATTTGTGATCACAACTTTAAAAATCGTTTTCTGGCCTTTATAAGCTTTTTTTTTCGGGTATCTGACCATAATTTCGGATCACAACTTTCAAAAGCCTTTTCTGGCCTTTGAAGCGTTTTTTTCGGGATTCTGGGCTAAATTTGGAATATTTGTCGGGTTTCTTAGTCTAATTTGGGATCACAATGTGGAAATGCGTTTTCTGACCTTAAGAAGCGTTTTTTGGGGGTTCTGAGTTGAATTTGGGATCATATCTTTTAAATGTGTTTTCTCGCCTTTAGAAGCATTTTTTCGGGATTCTGAGCTGGATCACAACTTTAAAATGCGTTTTCTGGCCTTTAGACGCGATTTTTGGGGGCTTTAAAACGCGTTTTCTAGCCTTAAGAATTGTTTTTCCAGAATTCTAAGCCTAATTTAGGATCACAACTTTAAAATGCATTTTCTGGCCATTAGAAGCGTTTTTTCGGGATTTTTAGCTTAATTTGGGATCACCACTTAAAAATTGCGTTTCCTGGCCTTTAAAAGCGTTTTTACGTGATTCTGACCTTAATTTGGGATCAAAACATTAGAATGCGTTTTATGGCATTTAGAAGCATTTTTTTTCGGATTTCTGAGCTCAATTTGGGATTACAACTTTGAAATGCGTTTTTTGACCTTTAGAAGCGCTTTTTCGGGATTTTGAGCTTAATTTGGGATCACAACTTTAAAATGAGTTTTTTTGCCATTTGAAGCGTTTTTTTTCGGGATTCTGAGCATAATTTGGGATCACAACATTGAAATGCTTTTTCTGGCCTTAAGAAGCGTTTTTTCTGGATTCTGAGCCTAATTTGGGATCACAACCAGAACTTTGAAATGAGTTTCTGACCTTAAGAAGCGTTTTTTTGGGGTTCAACTTTAAAATGCGTTTTTTAGCCTTTAGAAAACTTTGAAAACTTTGAAATGCGTTTTCTGACCTTCAGAAGCTTTTTTACGGGATTTCGAGTTGAATTTGGGATCATTACTTTTAAATGTGTTCTCTCGCCTTTAGAAGTGTTTTTTTCGGGATTCTGAGCTGAATTTGGGATCACAACTTTAAAATGCATTTTATGGCCTTTAGAAGCGTTTTTTTCGGGTTTTTTTTACCATAATTTGGGATCACAACTTTAAAATGCGTTTTCTGGCCTTTGAAAGCGTTTTTTTTTCGGGATTCTGAGCCTAATTTGGGATCACAACTTTAAAATGTATTTTCTCACCTTTAGAAGCATTTTTCGGGATTCTAAGCTTAATTTGGGATCACAACTTTGAAATGCGATTTCTGACTTTTAAAAGCGTGTTTTTTATGGGATTCTGAGCTGAATTTGGGATCACAACTTTAAAATGCGTTTTCTGGCCTTTAGAAGTGTTTTTTTCGGGTTTCTGAGCTTATTTTTGGGATCACAACTTTAAAATGAGTTTTCTGAGTTTTCTGAGTTTTCTGAGAACTTAACACTTAAGTTTTTTCAACTTCAATTAAATTTCTTTAATTTAGGAGTAACATTTATTTAGCTTTAAACAAATCTTATTTCTCTTGGAAAAACTCTGATTTTCAAAATTATAGTTTTGAGGTAGCGTTGAAAATCTATATAGTTTTGGACTGGATCTTTCCATAACAAAATAATTATTTTCAATGTCATTTCGGAAAAAAATTGAAGATCGTATTTATCAAATTCAGACATCTTGGTATAAAACTTAGTTCATCCAAATATGGGACAGTTATGAATTCGTGTATCTTAAAAACAATTCATTTGATCAAAAAACTTAATGGGAAGAAAATCAAAGTAATCTTATGAAAATTCATGAACAATAATTTAAATAGAAGAGCCTTTTAAAAGAGCTGGGACAATTTGGTGGACGGATTTAGGTGCTTCGCAATTAATTGAAAATGGTTTTTTTTGTACCACCGAAATATGTTTCCTCGGGGATGTCAGCTTAACTGACCAAACATGACAGGATCATCATAAAAATCAAATGAACTTAAAATAGGATAATTGAGACCGTAGAATGCGAAATCAAATAAACAAACGAGAATACTCTTTTTAGGCTTTTGAAGTTAGCAAAAACATGACTCTGGCTATTCCATCACAGAAGATGATTCATACCAATTATGATACATACTTCTTACAAAACTACGGCAAATAAAAATTCGTTAGATGAAAATACGTTTGATGAAGGAAATGAAGTTAATCTTATGATAATCCATGGAAAAAAATGAAAAAAAATATTTTCGTTTTTTGTAATTTCTTCTTTATTCTCGGTACATCCCATCGGCTGGCGCACACTTTTTTCAGCCATGACGTTGATCAGTTTTTCAAACTTATTCTTTATCTAATCTGTATTTTAGGTGGCTACATCCTCCTTCGTCAATTTTTGCTACTTTTCAGTCCAATACTTCTCTTTTTACAGAAACTGAGGGCAATTTAGCTGATACAGCTGTTCTGAAATTGATAAAATTTAATTAATTTTGAGCCCTTTTAAAGCGTTTTAGTGAAATTTCTGCTGGCAAAGTCTGACAATAACGAAGTAAAACCATCATGAGATTGAATTTAAAGTACAATTTGTTAGAAATAGGGTTTTTCATAAATCATAAGCAGCTTACGATCTCTAGAACTAGCAAAAAATTGTTGTTTGAGGTTAGGTTTGAATGACTGATATGAGACTTGACTTCCCTGATGAATCTTGTGTTTGTATAATATTCCACCACTTACACACAGTAATTGATTGAATAATCAACGGTTTTCTCAACTTTCAATTTAATAATGACAGATTTTGAAGGAAACTGCAAAATATTTATTTTTCTTTTTCTCTTGCATCGTAAATAGGTCGAAAACCACCGCCGAAATCCATTTTAAATATTGACAAAAATAGGTCTGATAGAACTTTTCACAGGCAGCAAAATGTTGTCAAAACTTTGAATGAGCTATTACTAGTAAACGAGCTATTAGCAAATGATAGTGAATGAATTTTTCACAGCTCTAGCCATTTTTTTTTTTTGCAAAAACAACAGTTTTATGCACAATTTTTTCAATCTCCTTCCCGAGTATCTGTAATATTTCGGAAACACGTAAATATTAATTAAACCAAAATCAAGTGTTCCATTTCTAAATGAACAAAGCTTTAGGATGAATAAAAACATTATAAATCATACGTGCTCCAGGTCTGAATTGCTCATTGGCTTACCAGAAGGTCACATGCCAAATTGTATTTAATAAAGCTTGAGTTTACATCGTGGAGGAAAAATGAAAATATTGCTGCATTTGGCGATTAACATAATCATAGTTAACATTTGATTATGGTATATGTTGCATGTAATGGAATTAAGGAGAGGTCGACTGGATAATTTGATGCGCTTGATATTCGGCAGTTCAGTCAAAAAAATTCGAAAACGTTTTTTTCGATTATTCCGACGTTTCGATGCTGTTTAGCATCATCTTCAGGGAATTCTAAGATATTATGTATGTGATCTTAAATCTTAAATATTAACATACATACATATTTGATATTCTTACTCAAAATTGGTTTACTGTATAGAAGGAGCTGCTTTCAGATCTTGTACAACATCTTTTGGGCTAGATTTGGGCGTAATATACGATTGTACGAATATAATACTGAACTAGAATGAAATAAATATACCAAAAAATTACAATTGGTTGAAAGTTTGTTGTCTGAAAATTGGTAAACAATTGGTTATAGGTAGTTTTTACAATTTTTTTTTCATTCAATTGCAAATCGCTCAATATGGAATATGGAATGATAACGTGATTACCGATCGGACGATGTAAAAGTTGCCAACCAATCCTTTAAAAAAAAGTTTTTTCTATCGAAATCCAATAATGTTTGTGCAAATTTTCTGATTACTCTATATAAACTTATAACTTTCAGGATTAAATTGAAAATTATTGAAAACTAAGATGCGTGCTTACATTTTTTTCAATAAAAATTCTTCTGGGAAATCGACCGTATTGAAGATAACAGATTTCTGGCATTCTTGTCCGACCACACACGTTTGTTTTCACTAACAATACCACTTAACATTTAATTTCATATCGAAAACGTAGATTCAAACAGTTTAGAGTTTTACACGATGTCAAAAAGTTTTCACGTCTTCCCAAACCAACGCCTGCTTCACTTCCTGAATGTATTTTGTTTTGTTCAAGATATATGAACAATAATTTTAAAAAAAATTTTTATTTAAGACAAAAAAATATTTCAAATCGATGGAAAGAGAGATTTTTCAATAATCGTTCCCTATGTCTTCTTCATCCCAAACCAAATGGATAGGTAAGGGTATTGAGAAATCATGGTTTATTTTTTAATCAAATATTAGTAAGCTCAATCGAAAACACCACAGTTCTTCATATCGTTTTTTTTTTTCGTTTAAAAACTGAATAAAAAAAATAACGTTGATCACATACAAACCTCATATTTTGTCTGATCTTTTATTTTGAATAAAAAGTTGCTGAAAATTGTCAATCAAATTTGATATTTCATTTTGCACACTAAATGTACGCCATCAAATAAGTTTTATAATTATAAGCAGTTTAAAAGAGGTGAATAAACGCCAATTTAAATAGAAGAAGTAAGGTACACCGGAGCAAGTGCAAACGGATTTCACCATAGTTAAACTTTCACATATCATAGAAAAATATGTATATATTCAAAAATTATCAATTATCGTTCGTTGCATCACGAAAATAGTTCTCAACAAATTCCCTTTGAAAGTGAAAAATTAAAAAATGTTGGTAAAAAGCAACGGTACGTTTGTGAAAAAATTTCTAAATTTGCACTTGCCCTGTTTGTGGGGTGTATCGGTCCTAAAATGAATTTAATACATGTTTCGGTATGTTTTATCTACTTTTATTATTAATCGCAGCGCACTAAATTGGACTGCGCACTCATGACTGCGATATTTGTGCGAACTCGTACATTCGTGATTCGTGCGACCTGTCAAATCAGTGTAAAATCTGTCGGAGTTTTACATGTTAGCCGCTTTTCAGTCAACCTTTGTTCGGATAACTGCGACTGCAAAACATTGCACGAAATCCAATTTTCAATGAAAGAGATAATAATATATTTGCTGTTTTCCTTCAATATTAATTACTTTTTGGGACTCCATTTTTACTGACTGTTGTTTTAGCAAAAGACCTTCATTTACCAAGGCATTACGTAATTTTGAAAATCCACTTCAGATACAACACCTCTTCTGACCGTTCTGATATCATTCTGAACCATTTTGGTGATGAATTTTCTGAATGGCCGATGTTACATGGCTTAAAGGTGCGTTTGCACTTACCCCGCAGTGTGGGTTGACAAGACTAAATATTATTTTCACAACTTTCAGGGTGTACTGAAAATTTATCTTAAATTTTCTGCTTTCACTTGAATATCAGTCCCAAACATTCAGCTTTCAACGAAAAATCGGATTCGAATGCCCATTTTTGTAGTCAAAATTTGCAAAACAAAAACACACTGTTCATATCTAATACGTTTGAATTCGTGTGTAATCAAACAGAGCAGTTTTTTTAGTGAATAATTTAAAGAAAGCTTAGTTTATCTATGTCAGCTTGTTTGTTCAGGCCTAAACAACAATTTCTAGAAGAAGAAATATTTATTAAATTTTTAGTAACAGAGAAAAGTTGATCGTTTGCACTTGCTCCGTAGAATTCGTAAATCCGTAATATTGCTCCGTAAAATAAATCTTCAAACATATAATGAATCGATTACAGAATAATAAATACTTTAATATAAGAAAACTGATGGAAAAGCAGCCCAACATTTCACCAACAGGATTTCAACAGAGTACCTACTATTATAAAGCTTGAAGCTTGTATGCTTAAATCAATCCGTCATACTAGTTATTTATTATACATCATAAAATATTCTTGGACATTTGGTGTGCAATTTTTTTAAAATATTTTTTTTTAAATTCGATTAAAAAGTAGGAACTATGCCAACAACATAATTTAGTTATTGTTATAGCTAATGGCTCATTTATTCCTAAATAAACTAAATAAACAATGATATTACAATGATAAGTGTTGCATCTTACAATACTATGCAATGATTTCATTTGACACTACTTTTAATAAGGGAAAAATAAGAAATTTTATAATCTCTGATTAGAAAACTTGAATGTATTCATTGAAACTATAATTCAAAATAAAAATATAGAATAATTATACTATAGATTTTGGCCTATTCAAAAAATTAGAGAGTTGGTGGTTGACGTGGTCTACAAAGGTTGAATGAAATGTCTTGTTTTTTGACGTTTATTTTTGACGTTTGAGATTATTCCGATACTTTACACAACAATTCGCAATGAAGAATCCCAATCCAGAAACGGAATAACCTGAATTGGTTTAATCCAAATAAAGATTTAGATTTTAAAAACATAACTAAATAATTGACGAGCACTTCCCAAGAAACACAGATTCAGCCGACTACGATTAGGAAGTTTTATTACGGTTTTATTATGCAGCTTTTTTTTTGCAGCTCGTTTAAAAACGGTTTCATTATAGTCATGAAAAATGCTTATATTCTTGTTTCGGCCATTTTTTTTTCAGATAGTTTTTAATGCGCTAATAAAGCTTCCACTAAAGATACCATTTTAGATGTTTTGAAAGAGTTATGAATGCTCTGTTAAAACTTTAATAAAACACAAACTTAGAAGTTTGTTCAAATCTTTCTTTTGCATGTTTTATAATAGCACTCAGGGTGCCTGATTATTAAACCACCATAAAACTTAGTGACAGTTCTCCATCAAGACGTCAAAAAAGAACACGCTCAGATTACATTGCACTTATTTGAATTGGAAATCCCATTTTTTTTACATTTTTGATAAGTTATGTGTGTGGGTTTTGAGTTTTAAAAAATATATACATAAATGTTTGGAAAATTTCAAAGCACGTCAATCAGAAACGTCAAATTTTAGCTTTCTTATATGGCTTCTAAAATTTTTATAAAACCAATTAGCCATTTATCTGACCATAAAAAAAGCAATTCAGCATTAAATTGTCTAAAGCCATGTTGTTTGCAACATCGAAGGGCACAAAATGCCGCCATGTTGATGGATTCACATGATTTGAGGATACTATTTCATTTGACTGACTGACGACTGACAGTCGATAACCCACTGAAGATGCTTGCAAGTAGCTAGTGAACTAGTAGTATTTGAGTCTTTCAAATACTGTGGCTGAATTCGAAGGAACCATCGACTACTTTGAAATCATATTTTCATTCAGCTAAAAGGTTCTTCAAACCTTTTCTTTGATTATAAAAATCCAATCTAATTTTCAGGTCCAGAAAACTAAATGTAAACTCGATTTTTCTTCTTCTTCAGTATGAAGAGGAAAATTTAAAGTTCTACTGAATTCGAAGTGAAAATTCGAAGCTTGAATTCAAAGTTCTGAGTTTTTAATGACACGACTAGAAATAATATCGATGTTTCGAAATGTTTTGTTTTTAACAATCTTAATCAATTCAATCTACCAATTGTTTTTGTGGTTTCAGCCTTACCTTTTGACAACCGATCGATGCTCTCGAATCTGCCCTCCACTTTGGACCGGAGCGAGTCCAGATCGAATGGTGCCGCCAGTCCATGATCGACACTGCGCGATTTACTCCTGCAATAGAAAGAGAAGCGAGAAAAAATTCGATTAATTTAGAACTAAACCCATAGACAATGAATGAAGAACGATTCTTGTTGCTAAGGAAGGAGCGGCACAGGGCAGCTAAAACATCGCTTAACATTTTTATTGCTCTGCGGGGTGTCGGAATTATCTCACGTTTTTCGGTACGACACGGACAGCAAATAAAACAGGCACGTTAAAATAATAATATTGAGATAAAACGGAAATAATAGGCAACAATAATATGGATGGCGCGAAAACATAAAAAAAACACAATCCTCTAGCTAGGCCTAGTCTTAGGTCTGGGTGAGCTGTACGGGCTATACGATTTGCTACGCATGCAAAAGACCTGCCCCGGCGATAATAAGATGGAATTGTAAAATGACCCATAAAATTGTTTTTACCTTCTTGAAAGATGGAAGGAGGAGGAAAAAAAAAGGAGATCTGTTTGGTTACCTTCTCGAGTGAGAAGTCACTCGAAGACTGCTGTTTGTCGTTGTTCATCAGAACAGCTGATCTGGGTGGTTTTTCGTTCAGCAAAAAGCAACTTACCTTAGCACGAGCTAGGAAAGCCATTTGGAAACTGTCACTACGAACGTCAAATGGAGAGGGTTTTATAGGTTTGCGGTTTCAATAATAAACTAACTGTTGGGATGGATATCAAACCATACCACATTTTGCCTCTTGCCAGGACAGGGTAAGCACGGATCAGGACTTAATTTAGTCGTAAGCCAACAAAGAGGAAGAACATGTCCGGAGGAAATTGATGGAACAATTTTAATTAACTCAATCAAAAAACGGGTAGGTACCTACTGACGGACAGGGTCACGTTTATTAAATTGATAGCAGTACATAATGAAATATCGATTGAACACTAAATGTAAGAATTATGACTGGAGCTAGGAATTATGAAGATATGATTACTTTGAACAACAATTCATACACAATCGGACGTCTCCTACGGGTTTGGTTATTTATTTTACAAAAAACAGGTTCTGTAAAGATTTTTTTTTTTCGAAAATCGATATATTTTTCCACTGAACTTTGTTAATAATTGATTTGATCATCGAAATTCGTAGATCTTCATAAAAAATCTCCATGTTTTAATATTCGCTAAATAAGAGCCGAGCAAACTGTAACGTCTGTTTTTGCCGACAACGACGTTGCGCAAAAGTATCCATCGTTTAATGTTAAGTTGGTTTAAATTCAGCTTAGGGATAAATGATGGGTCAAGGAGACCCTTTCTCCCAACCTTCGGGTAGTGGTCATATCACCTCTTGTCTTACAACTCCGATTCTCTACCTCCCTTAGAGGCCTTAAAGGGTGTTCCACGATGAAATTGCCACACACTAAATTGATTCGCAAAATTCGAGTTTTCATCCGATTGCCATCAAATTTTTAGGGATTAAAAAATAAATATTTAACTTTATTTTACCATTTTACTTGTATTTTATTTACAATCTATACGCCAGGCCATAAGATTCTGCACAACTTGTGAATCACCGTTTTTTGCATGTAAACCCATACTTTCTTCAGTTTCTCACGTCAATCCATTCAGCGGGACAATTTTCGAATTTCGACCTGAAATCAAGTTTTTCGGCATGTACCAAAAAGGTACATATGCGTACCTTCTCTCAGAATTGAACGTACCTCAATAGTTTCAGAGTTATAGAACTATGCGATTGTCCCGCTGAATAGACGGTTCGATTTCAGGATCTCGCGTTTTGAAAGAGCTAAAAACATACTTTTTTCAGAAAACTGATGTACCTCGGAGGTACATCAAATTTCAATAACAAATTTTTATCAAACTTTGAAATTTGTCATACTTAGTTATATAAACTTTTTCCAGTGACTTTATATACTCGAACAAACATCGTATTCGAGTTGCTTGAAGAATTTCAGGGTGATTTGATGCAACATTTGTTATACTTAAGTGTACTTAGTATGAAATTTTGCTTAAAACTCATTTTTATGTAGTTTAAAAACAAATGTTGAATAACTTTGCTGTTTGTTGACCGATTTCCTTCGTTTCAGAAAATATCTGATGTACCTCGGAGGTACATCAAATTTCAATAACAATTTTTTATCAAACTTTGAAATTTGTCATACTTAGTTATATAAACTTTTTCCAGTGACTTTATATACTCGAACAAACATCGTATTCGAGTTGTTTGAAGAATTTCAGGGTGATTTGATGCAACATTTGTTATTCTTAAGTGTACTTAGTATGAAATTTTGCTTAAAACTCATTTTTATGTAGTTTAAAAACAAATGTTGAATAACTTTGCTGTTTCTTGACCGATTTCCTTCGTTTCAGAAAATATCTGATGTACCTTGGAGGTACATCAAATTTCAATAACAAATTTTTATCAAACTTTGAAATTTGTCATACTTAGTTATATAAACTTTTTCCAGTGACTTTATATACTCGAACAAACATCGTATTTGAGTTGCTTGAAGAATTTCAGGGTGATTTGATGCAACATTTGTTATTCTTAAGTGTACTTAGTATGAAATTTTGCTTAAAACTCATTTTTATGTAGTTTAAAAACAAATGTTGAATAACTTTGCTGTTTCTTGACCGATTTCCTTCGTTTCAGAAAATATCTGATGTACCTCGGAGGTACATCAAATTTCAATTACAAATTTTTATCAAACTTTGAAATTTGTCATACTTAGTTATATAAACTTTTTCCAGTGACTTTATATACTCGAACAAACATCGTATTCGAGTTGCTTGAAGAATTTCAGGGTGATTTGATGCAACATTTGTTATACTTAAGTGTACTTAGTATGAAATTTTGCTTAAAACTCATTTTTATGTAGTTTAAAAACAAATGTTGAATAACTTTGCTGTTTCTTGACCGATTTCCTTCGTTTCAGAAAATATCTGATGTACCTCGGAGGTACATCAAATTTCAATAACAAATTTTTATCAAACTTAAGTATTATCACTTAAGTATAACAAATGTTGCATCAAATCACCCTGAAATTCTTCAAGAAACTCGAATACGATGTTTGTTCGAGTATATAAAGTCACTGGAAAAAGTTTATATAACTAAGTATGACAAATTTCAAAGTTTGATAAAAATTTGTTATTGAAATTTTATGTACCTCCGAGGTACATCAGATATTTTCTGAAACGAAGGAAATCGGTCAACAAACAGCAAAGTTATTCAACATTTGTTTTTAAACTACATAAAAATGAGTTTTAAGCAAAATTTCATACTAAGTACACTTAAGTATAACAAATGTTGCATCAAATCACCCTGAAATTCTTCAAGCAACTCGAATACGATGTTTGTTCGAGTATATAAAGTCACTGGAAAAAGTTTATATAACTAAGTATGACAAATTTCAAAGTTTGATAAAAATTTGTTATTGAAATTTGATGTACCTCCGAGGTACATCAGTTTTCTGAAAAAAGTATGTTTTTAGCTCTTTCAAAACGCGAGATCCTGAAATCGAACCGTCTATTCAGCGGGACAATCGCATAGTTCTATAACTCTGAAACTATTGAGGTACGTTCAATTCTGAGAGAAGGTACGCATATGTACCTTTTTGGTACATGCCGAAAAACTTGATTTCAGGTCGAAATTCGAAAATTGTCCCGCTGAATGGATTGACGTCAGTTTCTCGACTGTCTTCACTACCTTAGGACGTTGGGCCTTCAGGAAAGGAAGTAGACACTTCTGGAGGCACTCTTTCATGTACACCTGTCCGTTCATCGTGTCTTGGGTCACGAAAGGTGCACTCCGCTTCCCACACGTGCAGATGGCTTGAAACTAGGAATTTATTCGCAAATTTGGACATCTTCTGAGTGCGGACATGCTTCGGAACGTTGAACTTATCATGGGCCATGAAAAACAGATTGCCGGGGATCTGTTTGAAGTCGGCCTTCACATATGTTTTGTCGTCCATGATTCAGCATTCAACTTTCGGCAGCATGCTGAGATACAACTTCCTGGCACGGGTTTTCCCGGACTTGTTTTGCTTCTCGTCGCAATTAGGGGCCTTTTGTACCTTGAACACACCGTGACACCGTGGAATTCGCAATTCCCAACCTTTTAGCGATGGAAAGATGCGAGAGATTCTTTTTCGCGTGATGAATGCGCAAGATTATATTACGTACGAGCTGTTCTTTCGACTCCATTTTCGCGAGTTTTGATCACAGGACTTTAAAACTTGCAGGATGTAAACAATGCACTATGGACTAAATCAACCAAATTTTCATTAAATTTTACTCAACGGTTAAAAAGTTATAGTAATTACAGAGTGTGGCAATTTCTTCGTGGAGACCCTTTGGGCCGCCTCCGAACGAATGACCGTACGTAGTACATTTTTCCAGCACAGCCTCTCACACAAAGACACCTGGAGATCGACGTACCAAACGCAATCACAGTTCGACCACATTTTGATAGACAGCCGGCACTTCTCGGACATCATCGACGTCAGATCCTTTCGAGGAGCAAACATCGAGTCAGACCACTATCCGGTGTTGGTGAAAATGCGCCCAAAACTCTTCGTAATGAACAACATACATACGCAATCGCTTGAAGCAGCGCTGCCGGCAGAGGGCGAGCTGGACGAAGCCCCTTTTGAGGGCTGTTGGAATACCATCAAGACAGTGCCATCAACAGTGTTGCGGAGAACGTTATCAGGCTATGGAACGTATACCACGGAACGACTGGTTCGACGAGGAGTGTAGGAGGGTGATGGACGTTCTCGTGCGGTCGGCAGTAGTGCAAAGAAGCATCCGTCGAAACGTGGAAAATGACCGACAGCGTAGTAGAACGAGTTCGAATTTCCCATTAGAAAAGCGTCGCCTGGAGGAGCAGGAGCTCGAGGAGCTGGGGCAGCTGCATCAGGCCCAAAAAACACAAAAGTTCTATCAGAGACTCAAAGCATCCTGCGAAGACTTCGTGCCTTAAGCCGAAATGTGCCGAGTTAAGGATCCTGACGGACATTCTTGAGGTGATCAAAAGGTGGAAGCAGCACTTCGATGAACACCTGAACGGCGCATATGCAGGAGATCAAGACAGTGGTGGGAGGTACATCCCCGGCGTAGCCGACGAATCGGCTGGGAAGGATGACATCGCTGCTGAACTCATCAAAATGGGCCCAAAAAGTTGATCGATTGCCTACACCGGTTGATGGTCCGGATCTGGGACACAGAACAGCTACCGGAGAAATAGAAGGAGGGGTTAATATGCCCCATCTACAAGAAGGTCGACAAATTGAATGCCATAAAAAAAGGCAAGGGAAGTCATCAGGCCGGCTTCACAGAGGGACGGTCTACGACGGATCAGATCTTCACACTACGGCTAGTCCTCAAAAAATGCCGTGAACACCAAGTTCCTACGCACCATCTGTTCATCGACATCAAAACCGCATACGACACGATAGATCCTAACGAGCTATGGAAAATCATGGACGAGAACGGCTTTTTCGGGAAGCTAACTAGACTGATCGAGGTGACGGTGGATGGAACGCAGTGCTGTGTGTGAATTTCGGGTGAATTGTCGAGTTCATCCGAATCGCGTAGGGGGCTTCGACAAGGAGATGGTCTATTCTGCATGATGTTCAACGTGGCGTGTTATTCGACGAGCAGAGGGCGAAATGCGGGGCACGATTTTTAACAGATCCAGTCAAACAATCTGCTTTGCCAATGACATTGGTGTAGTCGGAAGATCATCTGCGGCGGTGAAGGAGATCTACCGCAAACTGAAACGCGAAACCGGAAGGTATGGGTTAATGATTAATACGTCCAAGACGAAATATATACTGGTGGATCCGAGATCAGCGGAACCCGCTTGCCCAGTAATAACAAATTCACGATCGACGGCGAGGAGCTGGAAATAGTCAAAGACATTTTCTATCTCGGCTCACTGGTGACCGCAGATGCCTTGTCCACAAGCAACTGCGGTCGAGAAGACTTATAGTGTTTTCGTTTATTGGCAGTGGCAACCTAGTTACCCACGAGTTTTGCCCTAACTGCTGTTATTATGTTCGGTTATTCATTCAGAAGTCCACTAGTTTTGCCCGAGTTTTGAACCTCAAGCAGGCGGTTGCACCCCGTAAACGTTGTCAGTGTTGGGGGCAAACATAAGGGTGAGTATAGCAACCATATATTTGCATCGTCCCGGGTAACGATTCTGTTCGTTTATTCAGAAAAAGTTTTGCCCCGCGCTAGTGGAGAAAAACGAAAACGGCATTAGCCCTTGCACGAAGTGTAACCTGTACATGACGTTCATTAGGCCGGTTGTCCTCTACGGGCTCGTGACATGGATATTGCTCGGGGAGGACCTGCAACGAGTGTTAAAAACCATCTTTGGCGGCGTGCAAGAGAACAGAGTGTGGAGACGAATGATGAACCACAAGCTCACGCGACTGTTCGGCGAACCCAGTATCGAGAACGTGGTAAAGACTGACCGGATACGCTGGGCAAGACATGTTGCGAGAATGCCGGACGACTGTCTTGCAAAATAGGTGTTCGCTACAAATCCGGTAGGACCGAGACGAGCAGAGGCGTAACGAGCGAAGTGGTTAGACCAAGTGGAGCGTGATCTGGCGAATGTGGTAATTCCGAGAAATAGAACGGTTGCAATGGACACAATGATTTTTAGGAATTATGATTACCAAGTTATATCGTGAGATGGAAAACTATGTTTATAACTAACACAGGAAGAGAGCTAGAGAAACTCTTTATGGGGAATTCCGTGGCTGGTCGCCCAGGATGGATCGATGTCATCGGCAAAACAGTGAGGAGTGGATACATTACTTCAAATAGCTCTTAGACCAGCGTATCCATGTGATCGGAGACCTGGCACCAGGCTTACTGATATTCGCTTCGTTTGCCTCAAAATTTCCAATCGCTGCCGACGCAACCACAGTCACGACGCTGTTTGTCATTTACTCGCAAACGAATCAAAACATTCAACTGAAGAGTGCCGTCTTAGAGAACTATGAACGACGATTTGTCGTTCTGTTTGTGTAGCCTAGCGTTCCTTGTTGATTTTCTCCTCCCGAACTTCAGTAATTGTTTACTCTAGCAATAATTTGCTTCACGACTGAATCAATTCGTAAGTTGAATCGGCGCGAGTTGATGACGATGCTGTTGATTTATGTCCAGACTTAGACCTTTAAGGAAGAATGCTACTAGGGATCAATTCCCGGGATAAAGACTAAGACCCATTTTTGATACATAACTAACACAACTTGAGAGGAAAATAAGCCAATTTTGGTATTGATTTGTATTTTGGGCATTTTTTGCGTTCCTATAATTAAATCGTTTTGCTTCATGAAGCGTTCACGGCG
This sequence comes from Uranotaenia lowii, assembly GCF_029784155.1. Classification (NCBI taxonomy): domain Eukaryota; kingdom Metazoa; phylum Arthropoda; class Insecta; order Diptera; family Culicidae; genus Uranotaenia; species Uranotaenia lowii. The sequence goes on along the minus strand of NC_073693.1, from coordinate 265,673,151 downwards.
AAGCATGATCGTGAGCGAGTCGAGTAGATGTCGAATAATTTGATGTTTTCATTGAGAGCGAATGATGATTGTTTGATGGTTACCGATAATAACTCAAAAAATTATTGATCACTAATGAGGGGAAGAAAAAAAAACTAGGTATGCGTCGTTCAATGCTGAAAAGCGTCGTTTGTAAAGAAAACAAACTTTCTATGTTGAAGAGTTAGCTCGTTGGTGACTAGGATGGGGGTAAAAAATTATTCTGAACGAAGATCAGCAACCTTGCCTGACACCCTAAAAAAGCGGGTTCAAGATGGTCAGATTAGACAAAGGCCAATGTGAGAGTTACAACGAGAAGCCCTACGAGAGAACGTCCACCCAAAGGGCATTAGGGTGAGGGTAAAAAGTTTCGTGGTCAAGACATCGAGAGTACGTATATGCAGACCCATAACGAGCTTGCTGGACTAGGCAAAAACGTAATAATCTTAATTTGAAACGAATTTCAGCAACAAAGTGGGTGTGGTTCAAGTTCAAGCTTAAGTTCTAAATAGATAAAGGCGAGAAGGTAAGAGTAGGGCCCTTGACTATGAGGTGAGTAAGTACCACAACAAAACAAGAAGTGTGGACTGCACTGGTCGATCACTGGTCGATTCGCCTCAAGGAGAATCCGCTCAAAACCAAAACCAGAGATAGTTGGTCTATAAGATGACCATCTTCCGGCAACCTAAAGTCTGTTATCCTAAAACGAAGATCAGCCAAAGGTTGTTTGCATTCAAGGAAGTTAGGCAGAGAAGCTTTTGTGACACATTGAAAAGGAGGTGGACGTAACATAAGTAACTGATCTCTATCACAAAGCTCTAAATGGTTCCAATAAGTTGTCAATTGTTCCAATCTGATTGTAATAGGGGTGACCAACAAGTTCGTCACCCAATCAAACAGCAGAGAAGGCTTCGCCAGGGTGAGAACAAGAGAAAAAAATCAGCAAACTAATACCGTATTTGTTTATGTCGAATGTTGCACTAGTGTTGCACTGGTGCACCACTAGGTGCTGTCAAACTGTTTGTTTATTCGGACATTGTTACACTGGTTTTGACCTGGTGTTGCACTGCCATCAGGCGGTAGTGCCCCGAAAATTTTGTCAGTGTTGCGAGAGAGCGTGTGAGTGAGCGAGGTAGCAATACATTGGCGACGGTTTGTGTTTGTTTTTATCGGGTACGGTGGAGCACTGAACGAGGGGAGAAAACAAATACGGTATTAGGGAGCGCGCTAAACTAACTCCAGATGGTTAGATCCTTTCCCAAACAACAAAAAGTATTAGGGAGCGCGCTAAACTAACTCCAGATGGTTAGATCCTTTCCCAAACAACAAAAAGAAGAAGAAGAAACAATATCGTTTCGTGTTTAAAATTTGAGCCTATACATACAGTTTGTACCCAACAAACACTCGGAACCATACAAAGGCCAATACTCAAGGGTCACCAGAGGGTATTGAACCATCTCGGAGGCAGCAAGCTTGGAAGCAGAAGTCATTCCTTCCTCCGTATTATGTTGGAGAAAAACTATTGCCATGGAAGTAGATGTAGACAGGTAGATCACCATGGTCTACAAGGAGCAGCTTCAATCCGAGTAGAGTGCGTTTGATCAGAAGGATTAAGCTTTAAAGCTAAGGCTTGATCTTTAGCGTTGCACACTGCGTGCCATGGAAGGATTATTCCACCTCCAAGGAGTATTCCAGAAGTGTCGTTCCTTAAGAGTGAAGCTGTTTGCACTGCCATTGAAAACTTTTGGGGTAGAGTGGCTCTTGAAGCTGGCAAATCATTTGGTTCGGCGTAGAAAGACATCGAAATGCTGAAAGCCGACCCTGCCGCGTCAATACAAATGTTGCACCCTCTTTTCGCTGACATTTGGGATACTGCTACATTCCCGGTCGACTGGATGCAAGGTATCCTCGTAAAAGTCCCGAAGAAAGGAGACCTGACAGAGTACGGTAACTGCTGTGGCATAACGTTATTCTGTACAACCCTTAAAGTACTCTGCAAAGTGATCCTGAACAGGATTCAGGAGCGAATCGACGCTATACTCCGACGGCAACAAGCTTTATTTCGATTTGGACGATCATGTGTGGACCACAGTACAACGCTACGAATAATACTGGGACAAATCAACGAATTCCAGGGCTTTCTTCTGCTGGTGTTCGTTGATTTGGAAAAAGCATTCGACCGACTTAACCAAAGAAACATCTGGGCGACTCTAAGGCGACGAGGAGTTCCAGAGAAACTAGTCCGTCTCATCGAAGCACAGCACGAGGCATTTCCGTGCAAGGTCTTGCACGACGGTCCGATCTTGTCCGATCCAATCCCGGTAACTGCTGGAGTGAGACAGGGATGTATCTTATCACCGCTACTTTTCTAATAGTAATGGATGAGATTCTGACTGGATCGATTGACTGTGCACCGAAACGAGGATCGCCGTGGAATCTTCCAACAATGGAGCAACTAAACGACCTTGACCTGGCAGACGATATTGTTTTACTCGTCCAAACACAACCGGATATGCAGAGCAAACTCGACGACCTCACCGAAAGCTCCAAGGCAGCAGGTCTAAAAGTCAATGTCGGAAAGACCAAGTCGATGGAGAACAACACAGGAAATCTCTCCAGTTTCATGGTAGCTGGGCAGCAAGTTGAGAAAATTAAGTGCTTCCAGCATTTTGGTAGCCAGATAACGCCTGATGCTGGTACCAAGAGAGACATCGAAACCCGGATCAGAAATGCTCGATTTGCATTTGCGAGTCTCCAGAACATCTGGCGCTCACGTTAGATATCTCTGACGTGGGCAGACGCTCTGGGCACACGATGCGAAGAGATGAGAACGAGATTTGCAGAGAGGCGCTTGAATGAAATCCAGAAGGACATCGAAGAAGAGGCAGACCCAGAAATACGTGGCGGCGAAGCCTAGCCGCCGAAAAACGAACTGTCGACGATTGTCTTGACTGCGACCAAGTGAAGACGCTAGCTCTGGATCGTTAACAGTAGAGGTCATTTACCACAACCCTATGCACCGCAGGATCCCCGCGGGAACATTAAGTAAGTAGAATTTTTTTTTGTTTCGATTATAGTCGTTTTAACATCTTCATGTCATTCGCGACTTATATCAACGATGAAGTTGGCGGACAAGTCATTGAAAATAAGTTAAAAGAAAGAAAGACATCTCCCCTGTCTTTGCAAATTAGTTCCTTGATGAGCTCAAGGTTAGAATAGAATTTTCCACCTAAGAGATAAAAAAAGATTCCTCAATTTAATCTGCAAAATAGGAGTTCGCTACTGTTAACTAGTCCATTGTTTTCTTAGATTTTAGCTTTTCACTTTCCGCTGTTCATGATTATAGTGAAACTCATTTAAATGGAGTTAAAATCAATGCTCAAGAAACCGGATTGTACCAGTAAATCGATTTCAAAATTACCTCAACAAAGTGACGCGCTGCATTCGTTATCTTCTGCCAACAAGCGAAAGTTGTTCTTATCAGTGCTACAGTTTGACAAAACGGTCTGTCGTCCCAAGTGGGTATTTTGCTGCTTCAATAGTTCTACCAACCAAAGCCAGCAGCCATCATTCACAAACGATTGGTTGAAAGCTAAGGAAGGGTAGGTGTTCCGGTTGCTGCAGCTGCTTCAATTCACCGGAAGTGCAACTCAATTTCACACACATTCCTTTGTGTCAATCAATGTGCGCATTTGCTCGCTGCCACGCTCTAAGGCGGATTTGCCCTTACATAGACGATGACGACGATATGAGTAGTGAGGGGTACCTTCCGAATCAACTGGCGTTAGCGGAAAGGAATCGATTCCATTTTGACTTTGATGCATCCATGTATGCAGAATGCCCATCATCATCGGTTGCGAGATAGAGTGTGTCGATTTCAAACATCTTTTGAATAAAAACTACACAAAAAGTGGATAGTTGAGGAATAGTCTGACAACACAAAATTTGAACAGCAACTTGAAAGTGGAGATTTTAAACTAAATTTTAATTTTTTTTCTTTGAACAATCGCCAACATAATTTATGACACGTATCAAGTCGACATCGACATCGACACCGAAGTCTAAACTGAAAACGCATTCCGCTCGTTGCTGCAAGTTACATTGCCTTACATTTTTTCCCCCTTCTGAATTTCCAGTTATCGGCCTTTCTTTGTCTGACTGGAACCGAGAAGCTGTCTTTTTTGGAAGATTGATTGCTACTACACTGGATTGTGGGCGCTTTACATCGTAGAACAGAACTGGGAGGTGAGGAATCGATTAGGGTACTCAAAACTTTTAAGGATATTGAGTCAATTATGAGAGTTTCTGTTTCAGAAATGTTGTTTAGCTAAATTTGAGTTTTTAACCTTTAAATTATGTTTGTATTGTTTATTTTTGAATTGTTCTTTTGAACTTGTTGAACTCGTTTCACTTGAACATACTCAGAAGTAATCAAGAATTATTTCAATTTTTTAACAGTTTTTTTCACATAAACTTTAAGTCTTCTGAAATCTACAATAAACAAATCGCCTGCGCCTAAATCTTAAGTTGCTCATCGTAAATTGGGTGAGCACACTAGGCTCATCGAACTGCCTGTAATGTTATTAATTTTCTGCCAAGCTATATTCCCCATCTTTCATCGACCGATTTCTTGGGCTCGGATTTGGCTTCCCTCCCTTCGGATCGAAAGATATTAAAAATGATGTGTATGTTAATGGCTTGAAAGTAAAGCGAACGTTACTAGAACCGGAGCAAGAGGGGTGTATGTGTGCCTGGATGGATGTACGTGTGCTTCTGCCAGTGTCGTAGTCTGACAGGTGGATGATGACGATGATCGACTTCGGCTGAGACAGCTTGGATTTTGCATATCATTTTCCACCCCGATTAGCTTCCGAATGCGATACCCCCGACGATATACGGAGCTGTGATGGATGAAGGAAATCGAGCAATCCCAGTTTCCGAGAAGCTCATTCTGGAATGTTTCCCTTTGCCGGTTTACCGATAATGAAATGTGCCGCCATCCAACTTATACCTATCATATCGGTTTCGTCCTTGGTGCGTCAATTTGTGGTTTAAACTTAATTAATTAATCTTTTTTTTCCTGATTCAAGGTAGTCAAGGGATTTAAAATTGTTGTGGTAGAAACTTAGGATTCTTACATGTAAGTAGAGCTGTCAACATTTGAGAAGAGTTCTAAAGCTTGAATCAGTCTTCGAAAAAAAAAAGTTAAAAATAGTCAAACATCAAACCCATAAAAAGTTACTTGACACTGAAAACATAACCTAAAATCATAACCTAAGTAGAAAACAGCAAATTAAAAACCCTGAAGCAAACACAAATATCGTCTAAACTTGAATCGGATACAAGCAAACAAGGTAATTTCAAAATCATTAAAGATGATTTAAGATTACTAATTTTAATAGCAACGTCGCACTAATTGCTACAAGGTTGTAATTTCCTAAAACTATTTTTTTAAAAGGCCATTCGGAATAAGGGGGTGGTTATTTTCATTGCAACTTTCGTTGCTCAATCGTGCTGCTATCGTAAAGGGGGCGGATATTGAGGTGGAATGTATTAGATTCCAAATAAATAAAAGTCAGCTAGAAATTTACAATCTCATATCAAAACTTTCTAAATCAACGTAGTCAAAAACATAAGAATTTCGAAGAAAAAAATTCAAACGTTTAATGGTGAACTAGATTTCAGTTTCAATTTCAGTTCAGTTTCAGTTCAGTTTCAGTTCAGATTCAGTTCAGTTTCAGTTCAGTTTCAGTTCAGTTTCAGTTTCAGTTTCAATTTCAGTTTCATTTTCAGATTCAGTTCAGTTTCAGTTTCAGTTTCAGTTTCAGATTCAGTTTTAGTTTCAGTTTCAGTTTCAGTTTCAGTTTCAGTTTCAGTTTCAGTTTCAGTTTCAGTTTCAGTTTCAGTTTCAGTTTCAGTTTCAGTTTCAGTTTCAGTTTCAGTTTCAGTTTCAGTTTCAGTTTCAGTTTCAGTTTCAGTTTCAGTTTCAGTTTCAGTTTCAGTTTCAGTTTCAGTTTCAGTTTCAGTTTCAGTTTCAGTTTCAGTTTCAGTTTCAGTTTCAGTTTCAGTTTCAGTTTCAGTTTCAGTTTCAGTTTCAGTTTCAGTTTCAGTTTCAGTTTCAGTTTCAGTTTCAGTTTCAGTTTCAGTTTCAGTTTCAGTTTCAGTTTCAGTTTCAGTTTCAGTTTCAGTTTCAGTTTCAGTTTCAGTTTCAGTTTCAGTTTCAGTTTCAGTTTCAGTTTCAGTTTCAGTTTCAGTTCAGTTTCAGTTCAGTTTCAGTTCAGTTTCAGTTCAGTTTCAGTTCAGTTTCAGTTCAGTTTCAGTTCAGTTCAGTTTCAGTTCAGTTTCAGTTCAGTTTCAGTTCAGTTTCAGTTCAGTTTCAGTTCAGTTTCAGTTCAGTTTCAGTTCAGTTTCAGTTCAGTTTCAGTTCAGTTTCAGTTCAGTTTCAGTTCAGTTTCAGTTCAGTTTCAGTTTCAGTTTCAGTTCAGTTTCAGTTCAGTTTCAGTTCAGTTTCAGTTCAGTTTCAGTTCAGTTTCAGTTCAGTTTCAGTTCAGTTTCAGTTCAGTTTCAGTTCAGTTTCAGTTCAGTTTCAGTTCAGTTTCAGTTCAGTTTCAGTTCAGTTTCAGTTCAGTTTCAGTTCAGTTTCAGTTCAGTTTCAGTTCAGTTTCAGTTCAGTTTCAGTTCAGTTTCAGTTCAGTTTCAGTTCAGTTTCAGTTCAGTTTCAGTTCAGTTTCAGTTCAGTTTCAGTTCAGTTTCAGTTCAGTTTCAGTTCAGTTTCAGTTCAGTTTCAGTTCAGTTTCAGTTCAGTTTCAGTTCAGTTTCAGTTCAGTTTCAGTTCAGTTTCAGTTCAGTTTCAGTTCAGTTTCAGTTCAGTTTCAGTTCAGTTTCAGTTCAGTTTCAGTTCAGTTTCAGTTCAGTTTCAGTTCAGTTTCAGTTCAGTTTCAGTTCAGTTTCAGTTCAGTTTCAGTTTCAGTTTCAGTTTCAGTTTCAGTTTCAGTTTCAGTTTCAGTTTCAGTTTCAGTTTCAGTTTCAGTTTCAGTTTCAGTTTCAGTTTCAGTTTCAGTTTCAGTTTCAGTTTCAGTTTCAGTTTCAGTTTCAGTTTCAGTTTCAGTTTCAGTTTCAGTTTCAGTTTCAGTTTCAGTTTCAGTTTCAGTTTCAGTTTCAGTTTCAGTTTCAGTTTCAGTTTCAGTTTCAGTTTCAGTTTCAGTTTCAGTTTCAGTTTCAGTTCAGTTTCAGTTCAGTTTCAGTTCAGTTTCAGTTCAGTTTCAGTTCAGTATCAGTTCAGTTTCAGTTCAGTTTCAGTTCAGTTTCAGTTCAGTTTCAGTTCAGTTTCAGTTCAGTTTCAGTTTAGTTTCAGTTCAGTTTCAGTTCACTTTCAGTTCAGTTTCAGTTCAGTTTCAGTTCAGTTTCAGTTTCAGTTTCAGTTCAGTTTCAGTTCAGTTTCAGTTCAGTTTCAGTTCAGTTTCAGTTCAGTTTCAGTTCAGTTTCAATTCAGTTTCAGTTCAGTTTCAGTTCAGTTTTAGTTCAGTTTCAGTTCAGTTTCAGTTCAGTTTCAGTTCAGTTTCAGTTCAGTTTCATTACAGTTTCAGTTCAGTTTCAGTTTCAGTTTCAGTTCAGTTTCAGTTCAGTTTCAGTTCAGTTTCAGTTCAGTTTCAGTTCAGTTTCAGTTCAGTTTCAGTTCAGCTTCAGTTCAGTTTCAGTTCAGTTTCAGTTCAGTTTCAGTTCAGTTTCAGTTCAGTTTCAGTTCAGTTTCAGTTCAGTTTCAGTTCAGCTTCAGTTCAGTTTCAGTTCAGTTTCAGTTCAGTTTCAGTTCAGTTTCAGTTCAGTTTCAGTTCAGTTTCAGTTCAGTTTCAGTTCAGTTTCAGTTCAGTTTCAGTTCAGTTTCAGTTCAGTTTCAGTTCAGTGTCAGTTAAGTTTCAGTTTCAGTTTCAGTTCAGTTTCAGTTCAGTTTCAGTTTCAGTTCAGTTTCAGTTCAGTTTCAGTTCAGTTTCAGTTCAGTTTCAGTTCAGTTTCAGTTCAGTTTCAGTTCAGTTTCAGTTCAGTTTCAGTTCAGTTTCAGTTCAGTTTCAGTTCAGTTTCAGTTCAGTTTCAGTTCAGTTTCAGTTCAGTTTCAGTTCAGTTTCAGTTCAGTTTCAGTTCAGTTTCAGTTCAGTTTCAGTTCAGTTTCAGTTCAGTTTCAGTTCAGTTTCAGTTCAGTTTCAGTTCAGTTTCAGTTTCAGTTTCAGTTTCAGTTTCAGTTTCAGTTTCAGTTTCAGTTTCAGTTTCAGTTTCAGTTTCAGTTTCATTTTCAGTTTCAGTTTCAGTTTCAGTTTCAGTTTCAGTTTCAGTTTCAGTTTCAGTTTCAGTTTCAGTTTCAGTTCAGTTTCAGTTTCAGTTTCAGTTTCAGTTTCAGTTCAGTTTCAGTTTCAGTTTCAGTTCAGTTTCAGTTCAGTTTCAGTTCAGTTTCAGTTCAGTTTCAGTTCAGTTTCAGTTCAGTTTCAGTTCAGTTTCAGTTCAGTTTCAGTTCAGTTTCAGTTCAGTTTCAGTTCAGTTTCAGCTCAGTTTCAGTTCAGTTTCAGTTCAGTTTCAGTTCAGTTTCAGTTCAGTTTCAGTTCAGTTTCAGTTCAGTTTCAGTTCAGTTTCAGTTCAGTTTCAGTTCAGTTTCAGTTCAGTGTCAGTTAAGTTTCAGTTTCAGTTTCAGTTCAGTTTCAGTTCAGTTTCAGTTCAGTTTCAGTTCAGTTTCAGTTCAGTTTCAGTGCAGTTTCTGTTTTTTTTAAGTTTTTTTTCGGAAGTTGACTAGTTGAGTCATCAAGATGTCAATATTCAGGATCAGGAAATTTGTGGTTTTAAAAAATGCTGATTGTTTTCAAAATAATCTATCAATTGATAGGTATTCTAATGTTTTTTCTAGCCTTTATGAAATATACACAGCCTTCACCAAAGTCTTCTCATTTTTTTAAAACCCCGTAAAATACAGCATCCAACAAGTCGATGGAAGCCCCATGGAGTCAGCCATTATTCATTGCTGTGGCAACCTGTAATAGTTCGTCTGGCCAAAAAACATTCTGTCTGACAGTTCCGTCTAGTCAGTTGGCAAAATGTCAAATAAAATATGGTAGGCAGCAAAAAAAAAACAACACGTCTAGCCAAACCTCCGGAATTCACCATCGAGCCAACTAATGTCCGGTTCGAATAAATCAATGCTGAAGGGTGCAAGATTATTGCTTTCATTCTTACTCTAGAAGCGGGACGGTCTCTTTGGACAGATTCTGAAGGTTGAGGTGTTCTTCAATGGATTTTGGCTGCCATTGCAAACTGCACAGAGCAGGTCAACTTTAATAAATTTAAATCAACGCCGCACCACGCAGTGATATGGCTTGATTAAGTTAAGTTGGTTTCGCCTTCTAGGGAGCTCGTTGCTACCGACTTACACGCACTCAATTTACATGGGGACAGGTTGAAGTTTGCTATCAGCTCCTTGCAATAACTTAAATCAATCCTCAGCTCGATGAGTGGAAAATGAAAAAAAAAAAAAATGAGATCGATCGCCATAAATAAGAAGGTTTTTGGCCTTGGCTTTGTACCTTTTTTTTTCATAAAAAAAACTTTCAATTACGGGTTAATCTTTTAGACGAGTTATTCTGTAACTTTCGGTATCTGATGAAAATAAAGATCTAGAACTAAAAATATTCGTGAACAATCTACTACAAAAGTGGACATGTATGACACATTTCATTGAGGAATGTGTCTCTTAAAAATTCCAACTACCTATAGTGTCAGCTGCTCACTGAAAAATCTCGACTAAACACTAAATAGTCTCCATTCTTGGTTTAACGATACATCGGTATCATCAAATGACTTAGTCTAGGCTGGAGGGGAAGCGGTAAGGGGATAATGCTTACATCTTTCTGCGACTGGTAGAGCAACGTCTAGCAGCGACTTAAAATGTTCTAGGTTAGGTCATTTCGTTTCCGTAATTTCCTGGTGAAATATGATTCGAGCGACGAGACGTTTCGGCTGGCGAAAAAGCGTTGATGACAGCAGGTATTTCAGGCGAGAAAATGCCACAGCGCTGAGTAGAATATGGGCAACCAATGCCTTACCGAGTTCACTCGGTTTGAATTGAGCCAATGAATTAGACTGAAAGGGCACCTTTTTTGTCAGCTTGGAGAATACTGAGCTTTTTTTTATTTTTATTTGATGTAATTTGGGTAATTTTTATCAAGAAATATTGACTGGAAGTTGACAGTGTAGTCAATCATATAAAATCATAAAAACGTATGAGCGTTTTTATGATTTGATGAGTTTACATATGAAGAGGCGATAAATATCTTTGGGAGAAAAACTTGACGCATTTATGTTCTTGCTTGCATACTCTGTGTGCGAGTACAGTTTAAAAATGAATTATGATATGTTTCAGCTATAAGCTATACATTTTGTCTTTCATTTCATCTGCCAATATGAACTTTCAATTTTGGATCTCAACTTCAGTTAGTCACGTTCAATAACGTGAAATATATTTTTGAAGGTCGCCATATACAGGATAGTCAGCATGAATCAAAATTCATTGAATGAAGTGCCTTAAACTAGAAGAAAAAAAAACTGAAAATTGACCATCATTTGATTTATGGTTACAAATTTTGATCCTTTTTGGAAAGTTACTACGTTTTCCTAACGTAATCGTTTTATTATGAGAATCGAATCAACTCGTCGAGACTAGTTGTGTTTTACTCTTAATTTTCAATCATTTTGGTGAATTTGTGTTTTCAAGAACCTATATTTGTGTTTTCAAGAACCTATTCAAAGTAGTGTATCTTTTGACTGCGTACGAATATTTGCGGGCTACATCTGTTTGTCAAGTGATATTGAAATTTGCCTTGACTTGCCACTTACTTCGTTTTGATTATAACGTAGTTGTTATTCATGGATGTTGGTGGTTTAGTTTTATGTGTATATTTTAGATTCGGGTTTTTGTCCAATTTTCCGAATACCTGATTGGTAACATTTTGTTTTAGATTGTGTGTTGGCCAGATTGCCCGACTTTATCGGGTTTGCCCGGGTATTTAATACAAAATTTGGGAACAGTCTGGCCCGGTCCAGTTGTCCGGATTTTTTTTAAAAATGCCCGGATTTGCCCGGCTCAATTTACTTTAGGCAAATAAAACAAAATAATTATGTTTTTGATTTTCTTGATTTTTGTTGACTAATTTCTGGGTTATGACAAAATAAGCTCGGATATTGCCCGGATTTTTGATTGTCAGTTTTGAAATCAAATGCCAGGATTTTGCCAGGTTTTTATATAAAACTAGCCAACCCAGTTTACGGACTTTTTTCGTATTATAAAGGAGTTTGTGACTATCAATTTTAAACAGCTATTTCTGATTACCCCCCGAGTTAGGTGAAAAGGGACAGTGGCTTATTAGTCGAGGAATATGCTCATTTCTGCGTCCATCATATTGAACGTGGAAAAGTGCGTTGTTTTTCGCTTCGCAGATTTATTTTATTCCTTCTTCCTGTCATTACCTTTCCTTTATTTTCGTAGAAATGTGAATTGTGATGCCTACCTCCAGGGGCAAACATTGTCATATTAATTTATTAGTTTTTATTTTTTGCTTTCCTGCGAAAATTCGAAACGAATATCTTCTGAGTTGAACTTTGAAATGTTTTTTTTAAATTATTTTTTTCATTTTGTTCAGAGACACATGTCCTAGACACAGTTGTGTTCATTTTCGATCAATTCCAAGAAAAGTGCGCTAAATAATTTTCTTCGGAAATGTTTTGCAGTTTTTTGTAGTTTTAATCAATTTTTTTAAATTTTTTTTTGTTTTGATTATAGTCGTTTTATCATCTTTATGGCATTCGCGATTTAATATCAACGTGCCTGTTGGCGGAAAGTTATTGAAAAAGTTGGAGGTAGTGATTAAGCTACAATCGCTAAACGTAGAATTACGGAAATTTTTTCTTGTCAATAAATGAACTTATAGTGTATTCTCGTAATGATCAAAATGTGATGGTGTCAAATTGGCAATATCTAACTGTATGACAAATTTCAACCACATAACAGAATTTAACCATCTGATCATGAGACATAATCTGAGCATGCATAGTAACCAGTCCATGTGACATAATCGGACCATGCACCATAATCAGACCATGTGACATAATCGAACCATCCAACATAATCAGACCATGTGACATAATTGAACAATGTTACATAATCCAATCATATAAAATAATCCGACCATGTGACAAAATCCAACTTTGTGACATAAACCATGTAATATAATCGAGCCATGCAACAAAATCTGACCATTTGACAAAATCTGACCATGCAACATAATTCGACCATGTGACTAAATACAACCATGTGACATAGACTGACCTTGCAACATAATCGACCATGTGATATAATCAGACCATGCAAGATAGTCGATCATGTGACGTAATCCGACCATGAAACATGTGGACCATGTGACATAATCAGACCATGCAACATACTCTGACCATGCAACATACTCTGACCATGCAACATAATCGGACCATGTGACATAATATGACCTTGCAACATAATCAGACCAGGTGACATAATCCGATCATGCAACATTATCTGACCAGGTGACATAATCCGACCATGCAAAATAATAATCGACCATGCAACATAACCTGACCATGTGACATAATTGGACCATGCAACATAATCGACCATGCGACATAATCTGACCTTGCACCATGATCGACCATGTGACATAATCCGACTATGCAACAAATTCGACCATGCACCACAAGCGACCATGTGACATAATCCAACCATGCAACATAATCAGACCATGTGGCATAACCCTACCATACAACATAATCGATTCTGTGCAACATAATGACCATGTGACATAATACGACCTTGCAACATAATCAGACCATGTGATAAAATCCAATCATGCAACATTATCGGACCAGGTGACATAATCCGAACCATGCAATATAATCTTACCATGCAACATATTCGACAATGAAACATAACTAGACCATGTGACATAATCGACCATGTGACATAATCGGACCATGCAACATAATCGACCATGTGACATAATCTGACCTTGCAACATAATCGACCATGTGACATAGTCTGACCATGCAATATAATCGACCATGTGACATAATTCGACCATGCAACAAAATTGAATATGTGACATAATCAAATCATGCAACATAATTCGACCATGAAACATAATCTGACCATGCAACATAACCAACTATGTGGCATTATCTGACCATGCAACATAATGTTGGTGATGGTTTTTTCTTTCGTTTTTTTTTATTTTGGCTTGGTGATCACGTCATATAGAAATTCTTGGCACACCGGAAAAAGGTGATTTTCTAATTTGTGTGGTGAAAAAGCTAAATGAATTATTTCGATTCAACTTATCATCGTCAATTTAAATCAGGATTCATATTTTCGCTAAATTTTCTGAATTCAAAAATGAAACGCTATTAAACAAGACTTACTGCTAGCATCTCTGGTGAACTAATTTGAGCTTATGATATGCGATTTTTTAATTAATTCGAAAACTTGGTTTAAGACTAAAAAACGTTTCGACATATGCTTCAAAATAAAACAATAAGCTTTTGGTTCGTTACTTGCCTTAGATTTCTATAAAGAAATTATTGTATGAAATAAGAAAAATCTTTTTTTTCACATTTAAAAGAAGCCACTGTTGCAGCCCCCGAGTAAATTGATTATCGAAATTAAAGCTTGTGGTATGAACATCTAAAATGTTCGGTGCTAGATATTTCTTTAAGCGCACACACATTTTCGAGATTTATCTTCATTTGGAATTGATACCATTTGTTTCTAAATTATAATTATTTCCAAAATTTTTCCAAATCGTCAAAAGCAGAGCAACAGCAAAATAAATCATTATGGCACGGAAATTCCTGAATATAAGTGAAATTTATATTTTGTTAAGAAAACTTCGGAATTACTGATTGGAAACCCCAAAATTGGATAAGTCTATCAGATTATCAGAGAAGTTATATGGTATTCAGTCGATTGGATTTTCAAGGCAATTGAAGAGTTTTGTTCCACACGACTTAAAAAAATGTGAATCTCAAGGTTCCTTCGTATCTTTAATATGTTTGCAGCTAATGAACTTATCAAAACTTCAAATTATTATCTTAGACACATCTGTCATGGATAGTCCTAAAATGCCAAAATGTAAAAAATGTCAAAATGTAAAAAATGTCAAAAATGTCAAAAATGTCAAAAATGTCAAAAATGTCAAAAATGTCAAAAATGTCAAAAATGTCAAAAATGTCAAAAATGTCAAAAATGTCAAAAATGTCAAAAATGTCAAAAATGTCAAAAATGTCAAAAATGTCAAAAATGTCAAAAATGTCAAAAATGTCAAAAATGTCAAAAATGCCAAAAATGTCAGAAATGTCAAAAATTTCACAAATGTCAAGACTGTCAAAAATATCAAAAATGTCAAAAATGTCAGAAATGTCAAAAATGTCAGAAATGTCAAAAATGTCAAAAATGTTAAAAATGTCAAAAATGTCAAAAATGTCAAAAATGTCAAAAATGTCAAAAATGTCAAAAATGTCAAAAATGTCAAAAATGTCAAAAATGTCAAAAATGTCAAAAATGTCAAAAATGTCAAAAATGTCAAAAATGTCAAAAATGTCAAAAATGTCAAAAATGTCAAAAATGTCAAAAATGTCAAAAATATCAGAAATATCAGAAATATCAAAAATGTCAAAATTGTTAAAATGTGAAAAATGTCAAAAATTCCAAAAACGTTAAAAATGTCAAAAATGTCAAAAATGTCGGAAGTGTCCAAAGTGTCAAGAATGTCAAAACGTTAAAATTTTAAAAATGTCAAAAATGACGGGTTTTCTTCGGGATCTTTTCGAAGATCGTGTTAAAAGTAAACATATTTGAGTAAAAATAAGCGCGTCAGCTCATCTGTTTTAGGGAAAAAGGGATTATGATGTTTTTTCTAACTACACCCAAAATTCATCCTTTACTTCAATCATGAGTTCTAGATATGACAGCTTAATTGGCATAAGAAACATGGATAATATGGATGTCAACTTTATGTTTCAGCAAAATTAGAGTAAAAGAACAGACCTTTACTATAATTAACAACAGGTTTTGAAATGACCTTATTTTTAAGGTGATTTCTGTAAATTTCATTGATCAAACTACTACAAAAAGTACAAAAAATACTATAAATTTTATTGCATTACCTCAAACGATTTCTTAACTATCCTGCCGCTTTTGATTAACTGATATGATCCTTGCCTAATGAACACACTTGTTTGGAATCGTGCCCCTTTTGACCCATGTTGTGTTATGATAAATATCGCGGCAAATTTTCAAACGCTTGTTCTACGCTTGAAGTGGACAAGTCGATCGTGATTGGAGCAATTTGTTAGCAAAACACAACATTCATCCCTCCGGGGGGGTTGTATTTAGTTTCGGTTCACCAAAACCGTGTGTCTAGCTCAGCTCAGCAAATCATCCCCTCAGGGCCAAAAACCACCCAAAATCGGAGTGCAAAATCGGCTGTAAATCTTCGACTGTGACTTTAATTAAATTATTGGGGGCTGGTTGGTTTTGATTTCGGCGCCTGATTGCCATTTTCAGCCGTTGAGATATTTATCCGAAATTGGTGACCTCTGGTTGAATATGGAACAAATGTAGCAAAAAACATTGCCTTCTTATTAGAATTTCATGCCAATAAAAGAATTCTTACAACCAATTTTAGGTTTCAAATTTTTAAATTTTAGTTACGTCCCAGAAATTTGAATATAACACCAAGAATTGTGAATATAAGGTTTTGACTGCTGAACTTTCTGGCGTCAAGCGTACAGAATCATGAACAATTAACGTTCAATTGGAAATAACAGCTTATTTTAACGATTATTTCACTTTGAACTCTGAACTCTAAGCTCTAAATTGGTGTCGTTCATATTATCACGTCATCCATCATGACAACACACCTTAACAGCAAACGATCCGCTAAGCAACCTCAAGCTCATCCGAGTGCGCTGTACGAGAACCCAACTCAGTATGACTAGAACGGTTCGTCATCCCATGTCTGGCTTGTTGATCTTGAAATTCTTGTTCTACATTCATGGAACAGTTTGTGACGAGATAAAAAAAAATACAGCACGAGACACTTGAGTAGGTAGACTGGTACCGCTCTCTTAGAACTTAACTTGAAATCGGTGAATGGGTTAATCCACACACCTTTCGCGTAAGGGTTATGTTCACATGATGAGCAAATCTAGTTTGCTATACAACTTCAAATTTTGAACTTATGACCCGGAAAATATTTCCTAGTCCTGTATCAAATTTAGCATATTTAGCCTATTTTTAAGTCAAAGCTCAAATAATACCATTTTTTTTTATAAATACATGCTGACCCAGTGTACTTTGCTACACCTTCTTAAATTGATGGAAATTTAACAAAAGAGATTAATTTTTGTTATTTTAAATATTTTTTTCTGGTTTCAAAACCTGTCCAAAAATTGCTTTCCAATCATTATTTTGTATCTAGAATATAAGACTCTGTGTTTATTTATTCATCAGTTCCTAAAATCTGGCCACAATAAATGTTTTACTTGTATAAAAGCCAAAACGCAAATTTGATTTCTTTTGCTTGTTCACTTTCCAAGTCATTCAAAATTAAATTATGAAAGTTTAATAACCAAGGAAACTTTTCTCGTAACCCAGTCCCTTCTATGTTTGAAGTTGAAGTTTGCTCGACCATTTATCGAGCTATTATTAAAAAGTATGGGTGCACCCCACGCCCCCTTTTAAGCTCCCTACTGAAATGTAATGAGGAGTCCCACATTTTTTGTTTCCATCCTTTGACAAATTTTATAAATTTTTCTGAAAATGTTATCGAATTATACCAAAATTGTATGAGAGCCCCCCTCTTGCCTATTCATCCCCCACTGGAGGGTTCCTGAATAAGCATAGACAAATTTCTCCATCCCGAAAACCCTCCCCTGCTAAAGTTGGTTTTTTCGTATGAGTCCTTTTATAGATATGCTACAGAAATTTATGAGGCTCCCGTCTGTTCTTTCTATCTCACTCAATGGAAGAATAGAAGAGTTCCAAATAACTATAGAAACATTAGTCGTATCAAAATACAATATCATACAAAATTGGGTACATTTCGACTGATTCACTCTCGACCTCTTTAGAAAACTGTAGTGGCCCGTCTTATCTTCCTATTTGGTAACTAGGATCAGGAGGGGGTGGTCTCAACAACCATAAAGTCTTTTTCGGTATCCAATTATCCTCCCATGCCAAGTTTAGTTCCATTTGCTCGATTATTTCACCAGTTCTGCAAAAATTGTATGGGAGCTCCCTACTCCTTTAGGTTTCTCTAATAAAAGGTTGGAAGATCTTAACATCATCTTGGGAATATTTCGTTCACCCAAATACCCCCGCATGCCAAATTCGATTTCCCTCGCTTAAACAGTTATTGAGTATTGCAAAAATTTGTATGGGCCCTCCACTCTTCCTATCCTTCCAATGCAAATCGGAAGGATTTGCAAAACAATCATAGAACCATTTTCCATATCCATTTCCATAGAAATATATCCTCTCAAGCCAATTTGGTTTCATTTGCTCGAATAGTTATCGATTTATTTAATAAAAATTGTATGAAAGCCCCCCCTCCCCACTTTCTTTCTCCAAAATCATTGAAACATTTCTCGTATCTAATACCTTTGCACGCTAAACCTGGATCCATTTGCTTGAATAATTCTCGAGATATTTAAAAAAATGCAAGAGAGCTCCCCTCCCTCTTTATATTTCCCCACTGTAAAAAGAAAGGAGTACCAAATATTCCTATTAATATTTTTCGTAACCAAATCCCCTCCATTCCAAATTTGGTTTTGGTTTGGTTTGGTTTGGTAAATGGTTATCAAGTCATGCAAATATTTCTTTTTTGCTTCGAAGACCCAATCTCTCCTTTCAGTAAGAGAGAGGGGTCTCAAAATATAATGGGAAACTACCAAAAGCACCCAGCTGTCAAGTTTAGAGAAAATTGTTTCAGTCTATAGGGAACAGACAGACAGAAATCCATTTTTATATGTATAGACCTACAAAAAAATTGGAATTTTAAATCCGAATTTATAATCTTACCTGAATCATGAATTGATTTATGAATTCAAGCAAATCCGAGTATTTATTCACAATACAGTCCCTCAGAGCAAAAGGAGATTAAGTGTATTAAAGCTACCTTCACGAAAACAATTTTTTTAAACGTTTAAGCTAACATTCGTACCAAAAATAATAAGGTTGCCAGAATTTTTCTTGTACTCTCCAAAGCCAGACAAATCCGAGCAATTTTATCTACAAACCTGGCATAAGCCATGCATTTGATTTCCAAATTTTCAAATCAAATCGGAGCAAAATCTGGGCCAATTTGGTCAAACAAGACTTGTTCAACACAAATCAAGAGAAAAAACACTTGAAATTTTTTTTTCATCGGAACGCACCAACAGAGCTCAAGTCATACTCTCAAGGCTTCCGAAAAACCGTTCATAATAATTTTGATAAAATTTGCTCAGAAAAAAATCGTTTTGGACGCAAATATAAAAAATCATAATATGCTCATCAATTTGAGTTTTTTGTTTGATTTTGCAAATAAAGTGAATAAATTCGGACAAGTCCTGGTTAATCCGAGCAATCTGGCAAGATTATTCAAGAATCAATCAAAACTTCAACAGATAGGGAGATAAAGTACGTTTTATTTTGATCGTAAGACAAAAAGGTTTAAAAGCTCTTTTTTTTATAACCCCACTCACAATTTATTGATAAAATTTAAAGAAATTTTTTAAAGGTTTTTATTTTTCATGTTCCATTCTTGTCCAACATTTATTTCCAAAAATTTAAATAATTAATTCAAGAAGCTGTTGTTGACTTCGTACAATGCTTCAAGATGTTAATGAACCTATATAAACACATATAATTTCTTATTCATTTTAAATTACTTTTGATGGGCTTTCGTTCATTTTTGTCATTTTAGTAATTTGTGAAATTTTTGTAGATTTGAAATTTTCATATTTGTGTAATATTTGAAATTTGAAAAATTCTGTAATTTTTGTAATTTTAATATTTACGAAGTCTTTGTTACTTTTGTGATTTTTGTTATTTTCAAAATTTTAAAATTAATGTAATTTTTTGTATTTTTTGAAATTTTTTAATTTGTTTAACGTCTATAACAGTGCTGCAAATTTTCAGTGTCAGTGAGAAATTATCAGCTGACTTTATTGCAGTGTATCGGTCAGTTCAATTCCAACTAGATTCATACGAGAATGAACTGAAAGCTCAGTCCTGAAAGCTCTCTGCACACTCATTCACCAATCGGCAACATCGGTGCTTAGTATACATTCAGGCTCTTTGCAGGTTCATGAGGTTATCCAATCTTCATTTTCAGTTTCAAGCGAACATTGCTGAAAGTGAAAAAAGCTTCCTTCTATTATCATTAAGTTTAGTTGAATGGTGACAAAGATTGTTCGACTCGCTAGACATGCGCAAATTTCAGAATTTCTGCTGAGATCGCTATTTTTGAAGGATTCTGATAAAAAATACGTCTGTTTCAAATGGTGTGAAGAGGTGGGAAGGTTTAGAAATGAGTGTTCGGGTTGGCGAGACGAACGCTGGCGAGGGAGCGTGTAGACGAATGTGGGGGACAAAATTATGACAAAAAGTTGGCAACATGACAAACAAACATGACAAATGTGGTAAAAGTATGACAAAATTATGACAAAAAAAAAAATCTGACAAATAGGAATGAAATTTACAATACAATGAAAAAATATTTACTAACACAACTCTGTCGAAAATATAACAAATCTGATTAAAATGTGACAATATTTTAACAAAAATATGACAAAAAAGACAAAATCATGGCAAAAAAAAATGACAAATGTCGTAAACAATTGACAAAAATATGACAAATATAACAAAATTATGACAAGCGTGGTAAAATAAAGTGTCACTAATAAAGGAAAAAAAAAAAGCGTGGTAAAAATATGTCAATAAATTGACAAAATCATGACATGAAATTGTGAAGTCAGACAAATTTATATATTTGAAAATTTGATATCAAAAGAACAAAAATACGACTATGTCGTCAAACTATGTAAAAATTTGACAAAATGATTAAATATTACAAATCTTCCAGATTGTTGTCATTTTTTAACCACATAAATAATTTATTGTCAATTTTTTGTGATAATTTTGTTTTAATAATAAGATTTATGTCATAATGTTGTCTTATTTTCATCACATAACACATGTTTTTGACAAAGTTTTCTCGAAGTTAAATCATTTTATTGTTAAATTTATGTCGTTTTTGTCAGACTTTGTCATAATTTTATAATTTTGTTGTCATGTTTTGTCATTGTATTGTAAATAATTTGCTTCATTTTTGTGTTATTTTTCATATTTTTATCACTTTTGTCACATTTTTGTCTCATTTGTCGGATTTTTGTCTTATTTTTGTTATGTTTTGTCATTTTATTGTCAATTTTTTATCATATTTATGACATAATTGTTTGACTGATGTCATTTTATTGTCAAGTTTTAGTCATATTTGTCAGATTTTTCTCATACTTTTGTCAAAATTTTATCATGTTTTCAACATATTTATCACATTGTGTAATAATTTTGTCATTTTTGACCTCATTTTCTCATATTTTTGTCATTATTAATTACCATAAATTCAATTTTTTTTATATACATCCATCCTCTTGTCCCCCTTCAAGTAAACGTATAGTCTCAGCGATTTTCAATTCGCGTTTTCTTTTTGAATCCCAATTCATAATTTGCAAAAATGGCAATAACAAATGCTTACTGAAATTATCAGCAACTTTCGCTGACACTGATTGAATGCTTAAGCTGCAGTCACTGATCAAAAACAGTAAGTGACAGAAATGCCCAAGCGAAAGACGCTTTCGTAGCTTTCGAGTGAAACAAGTTAGTTCGGGTTTACGAGTGAGCTTTCTACTGACTGATAGACACACTCATACAGCTTTCTGTAGGCACGAGGATGACCGAGCCGATCAGAAGCTTTTATATTTGTTGACTTTTCTATTCCGTTCATTTCAGATGAAGCTTTTTACACTGATAGAAAATCACAGTCAGTATCATTCGTGCTTGAAGATAATTTGCAGCACTGGTCTATAACATTTGTATTTTTTGTTATTTCAAATATTTAAGTAATTTTGGTGATTTTGGTAATTTTTGTAAACTTTGTAAATTTTGTAAATTTTGTAAATTTTGTAAATTTTGTAAATTTTGTAAATTTAGTAAATTTAGTAAATTTAGTAAATTTAGTAAATTTAGTAAATTTAGTAAATTTAGTAAATTTAGTAAATTTTGTAAATTTAGTAATTTTAGTAAATTTAGTAAATTTAGTAAATTTAGTAAATTTAGCAAATTTAGTAAATTTAGTAAATTTAGTAAATTTAGTAAATTTAGTAAATTTAGTAAATTTAGTAAATTTAGTAAATTTAGTAAATTTAGTAAATTTAGTAAATTTAGTAAATTTAGTAAATTTAGTAAATTTAGTAAATTTACTAAATTTAGTAAATTTAGTAAATTTAGTAAATTTAGTAAATTTAGTAAATTTAGTAAATTTAGTAAATTTAGTAAATTTAGTAAATTTAGTACATCTTGTAAATTTTGTAAATTTTGTAAATTTTGTAAATTTTGTAAATTTTGTAAATTTTGTAAATTTTGCAAATTTCTTAAATTTTGTAAATTTTGTAAATTTTGTAAATTTTGTAAATTTTGTAAATTTTTAAATTTTGTAAATTTTTTAAATTTTGTAAATTTTGTAAATTTTGTTAGTTTTGTAAATTTTGTAAATTTTGTTAATTTTGTAAAATTTGTAAATTTTGTAAATTTTGTAGATTTTTAAAAATTTGTAAATTTTGTAAATATTGTAAATTTGTGAATTTGTATATTTTGTCAATTTTGTAAATTTTGTAAGTATTGTAAATATTGTAAAATTTGTAAATTTTGTACATTTTGTCAATTTTGTTAATATTGTAAATTTTGCAATTTTTTGTAAATTTTGTAAATTTTGTTATTTTTGTAAATTTTGTAGATTTTGTAAATTTTGTAAACTTTGTAAATTTTGTAAATTTTGTAAATTTTGTACATTTTGTAAATTTTGTAAGTTTTGTAAATTTTGTAAATTTTGTAAATTTTGTTAATTTTGTAAATTTTGTAAATTTTGTAAATTTTGTAAATTTTGTAAATTTTGTAAATTTTGTAAATTTTGTATATTTTGAAAATTTTGTAAATTTTGTAATTTTTGAAAATTTTGAAAATTTCGACTATTTCGAAAATTTTAAGAATGATGAAAATTTTAAAATTTTTGAAAATTTTGAAAATTTTTAAAAATTTGTGTAAATTGTGTAAATTTCTATAATTGTACATTTTGTCAACTTTGTACCATTTTTGAAATTTGTAAATTTTGTTAATTTTGTAGATGTTGTTTATTTTGTAACTTTTTTTAAAATTAAGTTTCTTTGGAAATTTGGTTTATTTAGTAAATTTTGTAAATTTTGTCATCTTTGTATTTTTTGTAATTTAAACATTTTTAAATTTCTGTTATTTTTTTAAATTTTGGTGATCTTTGTAATTTTTGAAATTATTGAAATTTTTTTCATTTTCGTAATTTTTGTAATATTTAATATTTTTGTAATTTTTGTAAATCTTGTAGTTTTTGTAATTTTTGTGATTTTTGTCATTTTTGTCATTTATGTTATTTTTGTAGTTTTTGTAATTTTTGTCATTTTTGTCATTTTTGTAATTTTGGTCATTTTTTTTAATTTTTTAACTTTTGTAATTTTTGTAATTTTTTTTTTTGTAATTTTTTTTTTGTAATTTTTGTAATTTATGTAATTTTTGTACATTTTTGTAACTTTTGCCATTTTTAAATTTTTGTAATTTTTGTAATTTTTGTCATTTAAGTCATTTAAGTCATTTAAGTCATTTTAGTCATTTTAGTCATTTTAGTCATTTTAGTCATTTTAGTCATTTTAGTCATTTAAGTCATTTTAGTCATTTTAGTCATTTTAGTCATTTTAGTCATTTTAGTCATTTTAATCATTTTAGTCATTTTAGTCATTTTAGTCATTTTTGTCATTTTTGTCATTTTTGTCATTTTTGTCATTTTTGTCATTTTTGTTATTTTTGTCATTTTTGTCATTTTTGTCATTTTTGTCATTTTTGTCATTTTTGTCATTTTTGTCATTTTTGTCATTTTTGTCATTTTTGTCATTTTTGTCATTTTTGTCATTTTTGTCATTTTTGTCATTTTTGTCATTTTTGTCATTTTTGTCATTTTTGTCATTTTTGTCATTTTTGTCATTTTTGTCATTTTTGTCATTTTTGTCATTTTTGTCATTTTTGTCATTTTTGTCATTTTTGTCATTTTTGTCATTTTTGTCATTTTTGTCATTTTTGTCATTTTTGTCATTTTTGTCATTTTTGTCATTTTTGTCATTTTTGTCATTTTTGTCATTTTTGTCATTTTTGTCATTTTTGTCATTTTTGTCATTTTTGTCATTTTTGTCATTTTTGTCATTTTTGTCATTTTTGTCATTTTTGTCATTTTTGTCATTTTTGTCATTTTTGTCATTTTTGTCATTTTTGTCATTTTTGTCATTTTTGTCATTTTTGTCATTTTTGTCATTTTTGTCATTTTTGTCATTTTTGTCATTTTTGTCATTTTTGTCATTTTTGTCATTTTTGTCATTTTTGTCATTTTTGTCATTTTTGTCATTTTTGTCATTTTTGTCATTTTTGTCATTTTTGTCATTTTTGTCATTTTTGTCATTTTTGTCATTTTTGTCATTTTTGTCATTTTTGTCAATTTTTGTCAATTTTGTCATTTTTGTCATTTTTGTCATTTTTGTCATTTTTGTCATTTTTGTCATTTTTGTCATTTTTGTCATTTTTGTCATTTTTGTCATTTTTGTCATTTTTGTCATTTTTGTCATTTTTGTCATTTTTGTCATTTTTGTCATTTTTGTCATTTTTGTCATTTTTGTCATTTTTGTCATTTTTGTCATTTTTGTCATTTTTGTCATTTTTGTCATTTTTGTCATTTTTGTCATTTTTGTCATTTTTGTCATTTTTGTCATTTTTGTCATTTTTGTCATTTTTGTCATTTTTGTCATTTTTGTCATTTTTGTCATTTTTGTCATTTTTGTCATTTTTGTCATTTTTGTCATTTTTGTCATTTTTGTCATTTTTGTCATTTTTGTCATTTTTGTCATTTTTGTCATTTTTGTCATTTTTGTCATTTTTGTCATTTTTGTCATTTTTGTCATATTTGCAATGTTTGTCATTTTTGTCATTTTTGTCATTTTTGTCATTTTTTGTCATTTTTGTCATTTTTGTCATTTTTGTCATTTTTGTCATTTTTGTCATTTTTGTCATTTTTATCATTTTTGTCATTTTTGTCATTTTTGTCATTTTTGTCATTTTTGTCATTTTTGTCATTTTTGTCATTTTTGTCATTTTTGTCATTTTTGTCATTTTTGTCATTTTTGTCATTTTTGTCATTTTTGTCATTTTTGTCATTTTTGTCATTTTTGTAATTTTTGTAATTTTTGTAATTTTTGTCATTTTTGTCATTTTTGTCATTTTTGTCATTTTTGTCATTTTTGTCATTTTTGTCATTTTTGTCATTTTTGTTATTTTTGTCATTTTTGTCATTTTTGTCATTTTTGTCATTTTTGTCATTTTTGTCATTTTTGTCATTTTTGTCATTTTTGTCATTTTTGTCATTTTTGTCATTTTTGTCATTTTTGTCATTTTTGTCATTTTTGTCATTTTTGTCATTTTTGTCATTTTTGTCATTTTTGTCATTTTTGTCATTTTTGTCATTTTTGTCATTTTTGTCATTTTTGTCATTTTTGTCATTTTTGTCATTTTTGTCATTTTTGTCATTTTTGTCATTTTTGTCATTTTTGTCATTTTTGTCATTTTTGTCATTTTTGTCATTTTTGTCATTTTTGTCATTTTTGTCATTTTTGTCATTTTTGTCATTTTTGTCATTTTTGTCATTTTTGTCATTTTTGTCATTTTTGTCATTTTTGTCATTTTTGTCATTTTTGTCATTTTTGTCATTTTTGTCATTTTTGTCATTTTTGTCATTTTTGTCATTTTTGTCATTTTTGTCATATTTGTCATTTTTGTCATTTTTGTCATTTTTGTCATTTTTGTCATTTTTGCCATTATTGTCATTTTTGTCATTTTTGTCATTTTTGTCATTTTTGTCATTTTTGTCATTTTTGTCATTTTTGTCATTTTTGTCATTTTTGTCATTTTTGTCATTTTTGTCATTTTTGTCATTTTTGTCATTTTTGTCATTTTTGTCATTTTTGTCATTTTTGTCATTTTTGTCATTTTTGTCATTTTTGTCATTTTTGTCATTTTTGTCATTTTTGTCATTTTTGTCATTTTTGTCATTTTTGTCATTTTTGTCATTTTTGTCATTTTTGTCATATTTGTCATTTTTGTCATTTTTGTCATTTTTGTCATTTTTGTCATTTTTGCCATTATTGTCATTTTTGTCATTTTTGTCATTTTTGTCATTTTTGTCATTTTTGTCATTTTTGTCATTTTTGTCATTTTTGTCATTTTTGTCATTTTCGTCATTTTTGTCATTTTTGTCATTTTTGTCATATTTTTTTTAAGTTCGATCATTTGATTTTTTTTTAATTTGATAGTCCTTTAAATGTCCTTTAAATTGTTCTAAGAAATTTGTCACGGTCGCCAAATGTGAAATATAGAAAAAAAAATCCAAGAAAATTGAGAGCTAAACCTTCAATAGTTTCAAAAAAATTCTTTAATTTAGTTTTTGCAATGACTGATCAAGAACTAGCTCAACGGATTACAAAAACAATCATCCGAATTAACCTCGACATCCATTCCCTTTGGAGTCTGACCGTGATCGGTTTCGCCAAAAGTTGAACGTACTTTTTTCCAAAAGGTAACAGTCCAGCAGCATTGAAAAGCCGAAAAGCTTGCAAACCAAACTTGTACAAAAATCAACTAGGTTAAGCGAATGGACTACCCAAAACTAACGAAAAAAAATGGCAGCACCAAACACCTATTGGGAAAGCTAGTAACATTTCAATCGTCATTACCCAACGATTAACGTCGTCGCGGCATGATTGCTGCTGGGCTTAACGTTGCTTTGCGGTTGTCCATTGAGGAAAAAGGGTGCCTGCCCCAAAGTTTATTGAACCATAATTGGATTTGTAACGTGAAACAATGCTACGGTCGATGGATTAACCGTTTTGACGATTGATCAGCATCGATCAATCGGGGGGCCGCATTTCATGGCCAATTTCGTGAGTGTCCAAACCGCAAAAAAATGGCGACATTCGTTGGTTGAAACCGTTATGTTCTAAATAGTTGATCCACGACTTAAGGGAGCTTTGTGTTGTGGTATGGAAGAATACCTTATTTATCAACCAACCAGATTGAAAAAAAACTAATTGAAAGTTATTTCAATTACGTTCACAATTGATAATAATTTTTTTAAATAATCTTTTAATAAACTAGTAACATAAATTCGTTTTTACTTTTTTTTACAGCCACAATGAAAGGGAAAAAAACGTAAAAACAGCTGTTTTCCGGAACCCCAAAATCTAATCCGATTATTGCAATTCTAGAAGCAAACAGCAATTAGTCGCTTATCTTGAATCGCCGCCGGAGATTGCCATCTTCAACTGTTGAGTCCAAAGCAGCATTTGAACTGGGACATGCATATGTATGTCCCCCCGATTAGATCATCCGTTTTACATCAGCTGTGTGTTGATTCATAAAACTTCGGCTTCCAAATAAATTAAAACCAACCACACTAAAGAGCCATTAAAAAGCCATCAAAATGCCCTTCCGTGAAGGTCAACCGCAATTATCATCAACCGGATCTTGAAGAAGATGGAGGAACCTTTAGAACTGACCAGCTCACCCACCTCAGCCGGTCTGCGGTTTTGGGGGCGCATCGAGATTAGAATTTTTGGCGGCAGATTTAAGTAGGTACTGCCTTTTTTATGCTTCAGGAAGTGAACTGGAACACCAATTTATGGAGCTGTTGTTTACACTTACAATGGAGCAATAGCATGAAGGATTTCCTCTTTATATTGCGGTGGAATCATTCAAAACAGACGCTAATTTAAATGGTAGATTGTTTGTTTTATTTTTCGTTTTTTTTTTATCAAATTTACATTTTATTTTGAGGTTAACCCGTACCAGAAAAAAAAATCTTGCAACAGAAATAGAACTTCGAAAAACGCTTAGAGTTAATAAAGGAAAGAAGATCTCTTCAAAAAAACATAAACTTTCACTGAGATCTTTTTAAAAGAGGCTAGATTATTTATCAGAACGAAACGAGTGTCATGAAAAAATATTATGAGAAAGAATTTTAATACGAACAAAATTTACTAGAATGAATTTCCTGTATTCCAAACATTTGATTTTTGTTCAAAAACATCAAATATTTCAAACCTTCAAATCAAATTGGTTTTGGGAAAAAAATGGCGTTCAGCTTAATTTTATTGAATTCAAGTGTATTCAATCCACAAAAATCCGGTGAAATTTCAAAACTTTTTAAGACTTACTATTCACCTTAACTGTAATTTTTTAGACACTGAAACTCATCACATTTTGTCATAAAAAGTGTTTTTGAAAAAAATGCACACTTTGTTTTGTTAATAACTTTTGATTGCATGGATGGAAACTGATGGAATTTTCAGTTGAGCTTCCTTTTCATGTAATGTTAGCAATTTTTGGGTAGAATTGACGAAAATCCAGGTAAATCCCGGTGGAAGGTCCAAAAAACTGCTGGAAATCCACTTTTGACCTGAATTCTTAAATTCTATCGTTTATGGAGACCTAGAAGATCTTACATTGAGCTTAAATTTGAATAAAAGTGAAGGTGATTGATCAAGGCCGGATTAAAGGGGGGCAAAAGGGGCAATTGCCCCGGCCCCCGGCTGAGGGGGGGCCCCAAGAAAAAAAGGTTTTAACATTACTTTACCCATACTACCTCAATTTCTACAAATCTATGAAAAGAAATCAAAACTAGAAAATCAGTATGAAAATTTGAAATATAACAACTAAAGGGGCCCCCGTGAAATAATATCTAGAATAGTGTTTCTCTTACATAAATTAAGGGCCCCCCCTAGAGGAAGCAGTGAAGAAGTTCTTCCGCGTTTTTCGGACTGAGAACATCAAAATCTTGGTATTGAATTTCAAAATTTTCAACCCAAAATCTGGACAAAAATAATGTAGACTAAATTAGAAAAAAAATTTAGAGAATATGAGGAAAACACCTCATATTTTCTTTTTTTTAACGAAACATCTTAGTCAGCATATTCTGTACAGAACAGGTAAAATAAAGAAAAACAACTCCTCATTTCCAATAAAAACAAACGTCTTGTACAGTTATAATGTTTATTATTACGTTAACATTCCAAGTAGTGGTAACTAAAAGCTATTTTCGTCAAAACTGGCTCAAAGTGCTAAGAGAGAACAGAGAAGCTCTATGATAAGCATTTCAAATTTTTACCCGGGCAGTATCCGGATTAATACCGGGAATTATTTAAAACTTTTCACTTTTTAATCCTTATTGTTGAATCTTTCGTTGGTTGATAAACTCTAAACCCTTTTGAATTCTTGAAAATAAAATCTATAAAAAAAATTTGACCAATCGACAGCACAGAGTTTTTTTAATTGAATTTTCATTAGGTTTAAAATTCGTATTTGAACATTTTCAACTGATTTCACCAAAATTCTACTATATACTGAAGTAAATATCCTGAATTCAGCATATTATTTTCCAAATGATCATTCTCAAATTATCATTAAAACAGTCTCATAGATGAGTTGCTTATATCATTGAGTGATTCTTTTAACATGAATATTTCTATGTTATTTTCACCTTTTACTTTCCCAGATCCAATTCATTGAGATTTTCAAGTTTTGTGTTGTTACTTCAGTTACTGAAGTTCAGTTTCATGGTTTTCTGAATTTTGGGAACTCAGACGATCAATGATGAAATGAAAAACTTTCAAAATATCTATACCGTCATTATTCTAAATCAGAGAATTTTAGATGGTGATAAGAATGTTAAAAAAAATGAGAATAAAATTTTTCATTTGGAAGCTCAAATCAGAGCTTTTATTTGTGAGAAATTTCTAAACTCTTCCACGATGTTTGAACTTGATTGATTATTAAACTTTTAATTGAAGATACCAGAAACCATCTTCTACACAGATAACATGGCAATTTGAAGAGAGTATATTGAACTCATCTCCAGTTCTTTAACACGTTTAAAATGTTCAGGATAGCACGCGAAGAAGAACATCGAATCATAGGCCCCCCCGAGAAAAATTTCCCCGGGCCCCCCCGATAGCTTAATCCGGCCCTGTGATTGATTTCATCGAGTTAAGTATTGTGACTTCTCTGATAGGTCTGACTTTATTTCTACAAGGTTAACAAGCTGCCTACCGATAAATCAAACAAAATACGGTGGTCAAATCGTGCGCAAAAATTTTGGAGCGCAAGCGGGGAGATATTTTGTAAAATTTCGCGATAGACAGCAAAGTGAACTCTTTAGCGGCCCATGGCAAGTTTCTAACCAGAAAATTTTCGTTGACAAGTGTAGCCTGGATGTTCCGGAGATAAACAAGGAGAAAAAAATAAAAGAAAAATATATGACTAGCACTTGAGGAGGCTGACGATCTGTGGAAGCTGGAAATCAGTCAGTGTTTCATAACGATTGCCACGATAAATGGCTTTATATACAAAGAAGACTCCCTCCAAAAGCGACCATTTTCCCTTCATAGTCGGACCATTTTCCCTTTTAGTCGCAGCTGGAATCGAGGCATTACGCAAAAACTGTAGTAAAGTAATAAATTCTGCTAGAACAACAAACTACACATGTAGGTATATTTGTAGTTATAATTTTTATGTTGTTTGTAGGGTTCAGATTTACATTACAAATTGAGCATTAGATTACAAATTGAGCATTTAGAATAAGATTTCCAGATTGTCGGGTTTTATCCGGGTTGCCCGGATATTTAATACCAAATTTGGGGACAGTCCAGCCCAGTCCGGTTTTCCGGATTTTATTGAAAAATGCCCGGATTTATTCACTTTATTTGGTATATAAAACTAAAAAAAAAACAAATTGTGTTGTAAACATTTTTTATTCAGGCCTCCAAATCCAAATTTTTTGAGCAAGTTGTATAAAAATAATCAGGAAAGGTTTTTTAAAAGCCAAAAATTCGATTTAAAATCTGTCGATAAGTTTAGATGAATTTTTTTTAATTCTTTTTCTACATGTGTTGAGTAATTTTTGGGTTTTGACCGAATTTGCCCGGATATTGCCAGGATTTTCGGACGTCAATTTCAAAATCAAACGCTCTGATTTTGCAACATTTTGCAATGCAAATTAGAAAGGAAATGGAATATTTCAATGTTCTTCAATGGAATTTTAAATTTATCACTTCAGTTTCTGATTCAAACTGAATTCATTTTTCCATTGTAAAAACCAAAAGCAAAAACTAAGCATAGCAACCACACATAGTTAAGTTGCAAGCATCGAAATAAAATTGACTGGATAAGTTTTTTTCAAAGAATAGAAAACTGCAAAACGTCTTAAAAGTTTTTTACAGGATGAACAAAGTTTTTTGAAAAGGTTCTCAGGTTATTATATCAACTGTAAAAAAAACTATCTGAAACTTTATTACATAATGATTTGAAAAACAAAATTGAAACACAGCCCTTTTCCATGAGTTTCCAATAAGCTAATATCAGTTTAAAATTGAATCCACAAAACTGGATAAAGAATATTATAAACATGTTTCCGAATTCAATGTGAACTTGATTGTCTAGCAAAAAGCATTAGTTTTATGAAAGAATTGGTCTTATACCTATTGAAAATTCAGTAGAATTGTCAACAAGTATATTGCAAGAATCGACAATCGAGAAGATCTTAATAATATTGACAACTTTGAAATTATACATTGAATCTAAAAACCTTCAATTGATAATTTTCAATCAGTAGGGGAGAATGAGGAAACTTGATCCCTAGGGATAATTGATTCCTCATGTATATCTCGAAACTGGAATGACTTAGGTACACGGATCAAATGTTCAAGAAAAATGTGCCAAATGGAGCAACACAACTATGCTTTAAGCTCAAAAAATTAAACAACAAAATTTTTTTGAGTTATTGAACTTTGTTTGAAAAATTTCACAAAATGCGACTTGAAGATCTTTTTTTATCATTTTAAAATGTTTCTGAAAAAATTAAAACAAAAACACGTATTCTGATACACAAATCGTTAGAGTGTAATATGAACTTCAAAATACCATATTTTCAAAACAATGGTAAACTCTAAAACATTTTTCAATTAAAGTTTTCTAAAATGTTCATTATGGGTTCAATTGATCCCTAGAGTTCAAAAAGGTATTTTCTTATAAATAGATCGAGATTGTTACTGATTACTAGATTACGGTTATTATATATTTTTTCTTAAATTCAGAAAATAGCGCCTTATAGTATGCAATGTCTCTAGAAATGAGACATAGTTTTGGAATTTTCTTCTTCTGATATTTATGAACTGTGAAATGAGAAAAACATAACCAAAAGAGTCAAAAGTTTTTTTTTTAATTTTGTTTAATTTTTTACAAGGCCCCCGGAATAAAGGATCAAGTCTCCCTTAACTTAAAAAATATCGCAATTTTTTAACTTCCACGAAAATGCTTTTAGTTCATCTACGGGTTCATTTATCGTTCCAAATTTTGGAGCATACAAACTTGAAATTACACGCTGTCAGAAAATGCAAAAGACGACGAGTTTCTAAAATTTTACAAAAAGATATGATAAAAATAAGAAAAGGGGATTAAGTATCTCCATTCTCCCCTATAGTTTAATTTTTTCTGTCAGTCATTATTTTTCTTTATAAAACCCTTCAAAGACTTAAATATACTTTCATATTACTTTTGAGATTACATGTAGTTTAAAAAAATTAGGCTTCAAAGAAAAGAATAGATATCATTTAAAAGTTTTCTAAAGAACTCTTTCGATGGACCTAGAAAAGTTATATATAACAGTTTTGTTGATGTTCAGAATTTGATTAGAAACTGTTTAGGATTTTTTTATAAGATTAAGTAAACCAATTTTTAAATAAATCCCTATTAAAACAGTGCGTACAACATCTGTTGAAGCTTAATAATTTTAAGATATTTGAGATTATGCCAGTTAGGATCATAATTTTCATGAATACAACCAATGCCTTATGGGCAAAAATGTATAAACCGCGAAAAAGTTCAATATCCACTTTCCTACAATAAAAAAAATCTATAAACAAACACTAACCTTGAGTGAATATGCCGGGAGAAACGACTGGACATAGTTTCAATCGCCGTACAAGCTTACAAACTGAAATAAAATGCTTTTATACCAAAATGCTAACTTAGACATGAAAGTTTCAAACCAAATGAGACCTCTCTTGTATGATTTATTCCAGTTCAAACTTACTTTTTCTTTAACGGTTTGAATTCTATTCAATTTCACTCGATTTCTTGAAATAAAAATCACACAACATGGGTCTCATTTGATTAAAAACATTTTAAGTCCAAACATGCTTTTTCTGAACTGTTTGAAAAATGTAGGGGACTTGAGAGTAAACCAGCTTTCACTCGATTTCTCGTAAAAAAATCACACAAGAAAGGTCTCATTTGGTTTAAAATTTTCAAGTCCTAACACCTTTTACTGAATTATTTGAAAAATGTAGGTGAATTAAGGGTAAAAAAAACCATAACTCCATTTCACAAAGCATGCGGTAGCTATTTGAAAAATGTAGAGTAATTGAAGTTAAAAACATTAAAAATTCCATTTCCTGAAGTGTGCGCTGGCTAAAACAGTCTTCATTCGATTCCTTTGGTCCATTTTTATTAGAAAAAAAGTAGGGGAATTGAGAGTAAACCAGCCATAACTTAATTTTACAGAGCATGCGATGGCAAGAACAGCCATTAATCGATCTCTCGGAAAAAATCATACAAGATAGGTCTCATTTGGTTTGAAATTTTCAAGTCCTTACTCCATTTTTCAAAGCGTAGTGTGACTCAAACAGCTTTCACTCGATTTCTCGGAAAAAATGACACATTTGGTTTGAAATTTTCAAGTCCTAACAACTTTTTTCTGAATTAATTGAAAATTTATGGGAATCAAGGGTAGAAAACCATTATTCTATTTCTCGAAAAAAAAAAATTCACACAAAATAAGTCGCATGTGATTAAAAATGTTCTAGTCCCAACATGCTTTGTATGAACTATTCGAAAAAGGCAGGGGATTTCGGGGTTAATTAGACCTAACTCCATTTTCCGAAGCTTGGGGTGGCTCAACAGTCTTCCTTTGATTCTTTGAGGAAAATACAGAAAGGTCTATTTTTCTTCAACATTTGGAAGACCAAGTCAGCGTTTTGGTGGATATTTAACAAAATACAGGGGAACTAGGGGTTTAAAAGGCATTATATCTCCGTTCGTAAGTCTGTATGCAAGAATGCTAAAAAAAATTGTGTTTTTGACAAAAAAAAAAACTCAAATTCTGGGATTTGAACCTAAAATTCTGTGACGGTTTTCTGTGACGCTATTCTATGAAGTTCATCGGCAAATCATGTAAAACATTTACAAATTGAATACTACTTATAGTTTTAATCTAAATTTGCATTACCTTCTTTTCATATTTTAATGAATTACAGGCAGACATAAAAAGTCGAAAGTGACATAAAAATGTATAATTTTGGAAATCTGTACAAAATTTAGAAAATTTGTGAATTCTGTGAAAATTTTCAAAATTCTGTTATGTGTGACACAGATTCTGTAACTAAAATTTGCTCAATGCTCTGTGAAAATACCAATTTTTCTGTGATCTCGGCAACCTTGCTTGCAAGGCGTTTGAAACTATGTGCATTCGATATTTCCCTCATTTTTACTTAAGGATAGTATTTTTCCATAGATTTTGTTCGTGTACGAAGGAAGATACTGAACTTTACTCGTTGTTTATACTAAGGTTGCCAGATTGCCCGGTTTTATCCGGATTTCCCCCCCAGCAATCATTTTTGTAGGTATATTTCTCAACAAAATTTGTTATACGTTTCTTATACATAATAGAATCATCGCATAAAACTCGAATAAATAGCAGTGGAGGCAATATACAAACATATTTTTAACTTCTGTCTTTAGCTATTAGAATTATACAATTTGAACGATATTCATCACCTAGTTCGAACATTCTGAAAGCATGCGAGAGAGCGCAAGTTTTGCTCTCAATGCATGCAAACCGTTGCCAGCGCCAATATTTCCTGCTTCTCTCATTGAACAATTTTTCAAAATGGACTATCTGATTTTTAGCAATCTGATTGCACTGCTTACCGCAGAGAGAACAACAAGATAGTTTTCCCACTTGAATCCCGCGCGGGAGTAAAAATTTTCAAATATGGAGAACTTTTTATCATTATCGATTCATACCGACTTTAAGTAACTATTTTTACAATCGTTTACTTATTTGGTAGGAATCGCGATTCGCATTAACATTGTTTACGATTTGAGCTATTATTTCTAATGCGATTTTATGTGTACTGGGCCGTACCTTTTACATGAAATTTGTGAAAAGCCACTCTAAATTTTTATAACAAATGAATTTATGTGGGTTTCGTTCTTGATTTATACTGGATAGTTCCTAAGTTTTGCGCAAATTTACCAGATTTCTCCCGGAATTCAAGATAACAAATTTTAAAATCAAATGCCTGAATATTGCCAAAATTTTAGATAAATAGAATGGAATTGCCTGATCTCGATACGTGCTGGGTAAGTTCAGATTAGCTTATTCATGTGTAATAATCGACAAAATATGAAATTCGTAAACATTGCATTGTGAACAAGATTGAAAGAAGAAAAAATGTCAAAATTGTTTTTTTTTCATTTTCAGGCATGCTGTAGTGTGCGTTTTAAACCTAGCTAAGATCGTTTTGATTGATTGACCATATTTTGTCGTTTTTTTTTCTGAGCCCTTCAACAATGCCGAAACCAACCTCACGATTGATGGCTGATTAGTTTGAACCCTAATTTCGAGTGTCCGGTCATCACACGGAAGAACTTGAACATGGTCTCGAAACTTGATGTTCTGTTTTTTTTCTTACTATTCCATCTCTCCTCAAGAAGCAATTCGGAAATCCTAATTTATACGACGTGGCCGCTTTAATACCATTTTAAGTTTATATTCACCACGGGTTATTAACACATCATTATAAGGTCGTTAGCGAGTTAGTTAAACTCATTCGAGCGACCGTCCATTCAATTCGATTGGTAAGCAAGAAGGTACAAACATAAGTAAGGACCGGGTTTGTTGTTTGTAAACACAACCGGTCGACCGATGAAGTGTCTAGCCAAGCGAAGTCACTCATTCTTACGGCAACGAGACACACAAGAGGGCACAGCACATTCGTGTTGCTACCTACTATTTCATCAATCAGAGGGCTTCAAGGATGTTGTTGTATTTTTAAGGGTTTTTTTGTCGTAATTTGTTCGGTTGAAGGGAGTTTTTCGTGTTAGATAGAGGGTTCATAAAACTGAACTTACATTTCCGGAATTTGCTTACATCATTGGACTCAATGAAGAATTTTAGAAATCATTCGATAAAAACTGAACAAATCAATGAGCAAAAAAAATCTGTGTAAATCTGCTGAAAGAAGGGTAACAAAAATATGTATCTAAAAAATTATAAAGAAATCATAACTAACCTTCGATACGGTGGATCAAGGCTGTCCGAACTTTTGGACAGTATCACGTCCTGACTAGCGCGACGGGTCCTGGAAATCGCCGGCAACGGTTCCGGTGTACGTTTTCGGATTTTTCCCAACGGACCAACACCCGTAGAAATAGGTTTAACAAAAAATCACACCGACACAAATTGGACATGCATCAAACATTTTATCGGTCGATGGTGAATTTTTGGGATTCAGATGATGTTATCCGCAGGCAGCAGGCAGTAATAGGGTATATGATGATCCATGTCATGTCGATGGGTAAACGGGAACGGGAAATGACAGCACACAAATATATACCAAAATAAACGGTTCCGATTGGAAGTGAACGGGGAATGAAAAGAGAAAAAAAGAAAAAAAAATACGAATCCAAATTAAAAATAAGAAAAATGATCAAGTGAGAAAACTTATTCTAAACAATGTAAAATAAAATTTGAACTACCAAACTAGCATTAATGATTGTTTTGAAATCAATAAACCACTAACAGGAACAATATAATGTAAATTAAGTACCAGAAACTTAAAATATTTCAGAACAATCGATTAGACATAAATAAAAAAAATCAACAAATAAAAAAATACAAACAACAATGTTAAGGAAAAAAAATCCAATCCGCCCCCAACCCCCTCTTTAATTTAAAAATCATAAACTAATCTACATACTAATAATTATTTTTATAACTTCAGATTTTTAAATGTCTAAATAGTGAAAAAAATGCGAGTGTAGATTAACACAAGAAACATTAGGGCTTTTTCTGTGAGTCGAGCTAAAGGACTCAACAACTTTCATTACTACGTTTGGATTCAACAGAGTAATTTCAAGCAAGTAAGGTCAGTTCAGAAGACTCATGATGAGTTCTCTACATCCATCCAAGTTGGCATTTCTTGTTGAAAACGCCACACACAATGCACGGCAAGTCATGATACTTGACTCGCATAGTAAGATCCATTCTAAAATTTTTACAATTTTATATGAAAAAATAAAGTTTTTCTTGCATCACAAAATCCATGTGATGGTCAAACTTATCTTCAACACTCGTTTGTAGATTCTCGCTTAATTGGTTTTTTCTTTTAATAAGTCAGTACACAAAAAAAATATCTCGCAAAGTATAAACAAACGTCTGGAAAAAAGAACAAAAAATAAATGGCAAAATTTTAAATTAAAAAAAAAATTTTTGAATCAAAATTTCTTTAAGGTGTTTTGAACTTTGAAAAAAAAAAAATAGCTAACATCCCCTTTTTGTAGGTATATTTCGCAACAAACTTTATTATACTTTTCATATACATTATAGAGTCATCGCATAAAACTCGAAAGCACAGCACTTACCTACCAAATTGAAAGCAATATACATGCATAATTTTATTTTTTGGCTTAAGCGATAAGAATTATACAAATTTGACGATATTCAACATCTTATTCATACATCATGAAAGTGTGCAAAAGAGCGCTATTTTTGCTCTAAATGTATTTAAACCGACAACATTTGCTGCTCCTCTTATTGGACTTTTTCCAAATGAACCAGAACCATCTGATTTTTAGTAAACTGGTGTACTGCTTATCACAGAAAGAACAACAAGGTTGTTTTCTCACTTGAATCCCGCGCGAGAGAACAAACATGGCAGACTTTTTGTCATATCCGATTCATACCGACTTTAAAGGACTCGGTAGGTTGTGACCGTCGATGACGGAAGTGTTTTGTTTTCGTGGAAAAAATTTCATGTGCTCTCAAACCCTTATGTCAAATGTTTATTTATCTTGTCTTTCTAGAATGCGGTCGGCAAATCATACTTATCGAGGATTAAAACTTTTGAAGTCATCTATTCATGTTTGGTATCCGGAAAACGTTAAAGCTAAGTATTCTATTTTTTTTTTTTTGGATAATCAGTTAGTCAAAACTGGAAATCAACCTTAAATACTACAATGTTTTAAATGCGGAAAGCTATTCACAAATATTTTTGTCAAATTAAAAATGTAACAAAAAAACATTTCGTTTTTTTTGATGAAATGATGTTCAATGTTTTCAAACCAATCGTTATTCAAATTATATTTTTAACGAAATTGGTTCATTTTAATGTTTAAATCATGGATTGACTTATTAAATAACTTCTGTTGACATTTCTCTTCAATTTTTCCTTATTCAAGTGTTCTAAATTTTGAAGACTCATCGATACTCATTTATATCATGATTAAATCATAAACAGGGAACATGTTAAATCCAAATGTTTCTGATTAAATGCGGAAAGTCGTTACCTGAATTTTTCAATTGAAATTGTTTAAAATAATCAACATTATATTTTTTATATGTGATCGCATTCTCTCCATTTCTCTTGAAAAAAGTGGTAAAACGTTCTATTTGGACTTGTTTTCTTTAATATGGAATTTTTCTCCAAAATATTTAAACTGTTACATTTTTATTGGTTTTTAAATTCCCACAAAAATATGATTTAGAACACCGGTTTGAATATCATTTCAAAATTTTCATATAATTGAACAACAACTATTAGAGATATGAAAATGGAAATCAAATTGATAGATTGTCTTCTAATGTGTTTAAGTCATTATCACCTTTCAAAAATGTTGTTTCTTACCTGGTTTAAATGTTTTAATAAATATAAATTATATTTCAGGAGAAAAAGCTATTAGCATAACACTAGTCAAAAGTGTTTCCTTATTATTTCCTTCCCCCCACATTCCCTACAAAATTTTTTGCAAGGATGCAGAGGTGACCTCGGTCCTTAAGCACAAAGTTGTTCTTTTATCCCTTTCTCATTTTTTCTATCCTATCAATTGACTACTAGGACGTGGCCGGCGCCGTTATTGATGTTTAAAGAGAGAGCATCAGTTTTGTACATTGTGAATGTGTAGCCAATCCCAGGTTCCGTTCATTTGACCTCTGAGCAAAATTAACGGCCTCGGTCAATCACGGAGTAGCAACCATTGGCGATGTGCAACTTGTTCTACTGAGCCACGCCTGCGAACTTGGAATCCGAAATGTATTGACTTGTGTTTAAACCAAATTAAGAAATCAATCACAGAGTATACTAGAATACTTATAAATTCTTCATCCAGATATCTTAAGGAGCATTTCGGGTTCAATGATTCAAGGTGGATGTGCGTAGTCAATCAAGCTAAGCTTAGCTAAGCTATCCGATTCAAACCGACTTTAAATAACGATTTTTACGATCGTTTGCTTATCTGGTTGGTATTCGCGTTAACATTGTTTACAGTTTGCTTGTTTTTTTTTTATTATTTTCATTTTAGAAAATGATTTTTTATTATTTACATTTTAGAAAATGTATACTATCTTTTCTAGTTATCTTAAACCAATCCACAGGCAATTAACACACGACGTATTACAGGACACGACACTTAACGTTCTTACAAATGGAAAAAAGGATTCAAAATGACTTTTTTTGTCGACCGGTTTCGGGCTCGATGTTGCCCATCTACAGGACGATCTTCGACTGATCACACGAAGAAATTACTAGCAGGATCATACAACGAGTGTCGTAGTATTCGTCGAAAGAAGGTTCCTTTATGGGATTTTTCTTTTGGTGAAGGTGAAAAGCGGCGCATAATTGGGGGGTCATCTTCGTTCATTAGCGGTTTTTCTGAAGTACTAATGAACATCGACACCCATGCGTTCAAAACCGAAACCGGTCGACAAAAAAGGTAATTTTGAATCCTTTTTTCCGTTTGTAAGAACGTCAAGTGTCGTGTCCTGTAATACGTCGTGTGTTAATTGTGTAGTTAAGTTCTTACGTTGGCACAAATCCGCTTAAAATGAGCAATCCGAAGGTTTGCAAAAACAGATTATAATGTTTCATTACAATTTGAACCCATTTTTTTTTTATCAAATCCTACTGGTTTGAAGTCTTCTGAAAAGTTGTTCATCTGATCAAAATATTTAATTTGAAGTAACTTTTTTTTCATCTAGAAGTTGTTTAATTTGATCTAGATAACTTTGTTTAGCTGATCTTCTTTATTAACTAAGCTACTCAGTCGATCGGCGTGAAAATTTTCAGGTAAACCCTTACCCTTAGGACCGTTGAAAAGTTAAATTATGTTTTAAGATCCCTCTCCTCACAAGAATGGAGGGCTCCCATACAAATGTTACCTGAATATCTGCACAACTCTTGAATTAATAATGCAAATGGATCCAAATTTGTCAAGAGAGAAATGCATGTTATTATAACGCTAGTTTGAGACCCATCTCTTTTCTGGAAGAAGATTTCATAGAAATGGTACAAATTTCTGAGTTTCTAAAAACTAATCAAGTAACCACAAAAGATCTAACAACTGGTAGAAACTTGACAAGGAACAAATCAAGCAAATTGAACCAAATTTGGCCTCCGAGGATTTCGAGGTACGACAAATCGTTTATTATGATGACTTGAAACTCATTCCATCTAAGAAACAAATGCTTCCATACAAATCTTTATATATAAAAAGCAATTTCTGTGGGTTTGTTTGTTTGTTTGTCCTCTATAGACTCAGCCATCTTAAGAGCTAGAGGTCTGAAATTTGGCGTGGCTGCTCATTAGGACCAGGAATGATAAAAATGTTTTCAGATTTTCAGATGACCCCTTCTGCAAATATACGTGCAAATATACGTGTAAACATATCGTATATAATGAAGCAAAACCAGTATATACGTACTATTTTGGAGGCCATATAGCAAACATATTCTTGATTTGGATTGTATTAAATCACGATTTGGACGACTTGTCATGCGCATCATTTACGACTACCCTGGTTCTTTTTGGAATATACAATGTAATTTACATCATCATATAGATGATTGAGGTTGTAATATACGACATTTTTCGTAACAATATGGAAAGTTTGACGACTTATTTGGTCATCTTCTGCGACTTGAGTGCAGGGCTCTCAGTTTCCATCACTTGAATAAAAATAAGATTATTATATTTTTTTGTACTTTAAACCAATTGGTTTATTCATCCCCAAAAATAATAAAAATAAGATTATTTCAAAGAAATGCGTTTTTTTTGCTGTCAAATTTAAGTTTATGTCGTACAAATTTGTTATTTGCCTGATTGATGTTTTTTTCAACGCTCATGAAGTTATTGTTAGTACCTGGACTTGATTCCCTAACCATACGATCTGCAGCTCATGATGGTTCCTCGACGCTATCTGGAATATATAAATTCAAGAGGATTTGCTTCAAAGGCATTAAACCAAAAGCAAATCGTATATTTCTATAACAAAAATCTTTTAAATCGTAGAACACGTCATCGATGATCTAAAAATAGATCAGCATTGTGAAGCTTCCTTAAATACGAGTCTAATCATCGATGTCGTATTATCATAAACGATTTTATTGAACTTATTTGTATTCTTTAACGATTGCCAGCAAATACGTTTTACGAACATCAGACATGCGAATTAATTTGCATAGGTATACGATTGCATGCACATTATTACGAATCAATGCAGTTATATACGATTTTATAGCATATATCTCCAAGTGGCAAGCAAAGCTGCAAGCTTATTTTCTTTCTGTTAAGATCTATCATCTGGTTGTTATGATAATACAAATCGAATTTCATGTTAAAAAAATCATAATTTCGAAAAATTTTATGCCTAGCACGACAAAATCTATCAATCATGGCTGATAATCGTCCCAGACAACCATTTGGTGGGTATTTCGAATTTGCAACACAAATATACGTGCAAATATACGTGTAAACAAATCGTATATAATGCAGCAAAACCAGTATATACGTGTTATTTTGGAGTCCATATAGGTACATTAGCACATAATTTCTTGATTTGGATTGTGTTGTCGTAATAAAATCATGCAATGTATTCAAATACGAAAATGAGTTAAAATTACATTGTATACGATATAATCTGTAAAATAAAATACGTCTTCTGGTTGTCTGTGGTATATCGGTCGTTTCACAGATTTTTTGCGAATTGTCGTACACAAAGGTCGAGTTCATATGTACATAAATACGAGTCTCTCTTCTTGTCGTAATAAAATCATGCAATGCATCTAAATACGATAAAGAATATGCATGGGCCGCACCTTGTAGGCGTAGATATACGAAAATGAGTTTAAATATCATTCTATACGATATAATGTGTCAAATAAAATACGACTTCTGGTTGTCTGGGCGTCCATACAAGACAAATTTTTGTAAGGGGTCAGCCAAAGGGGTCTTCCATATTACCTGTTCGCTGTTTCTGCGATATTGACACGTTATCATACATCGTATTCAGATGAAAATTGGTACACGGTAGTGTTGTGTGACGTGCAATCGATCTGAGGTATCGAATTTAGTGTAAGCGATCGGCAAAAGGGGTCGTCCATATTAACTTTTTAATATCTTAGTAATATTGACGTTTTTAAACATCGGATTGGGATGAAAATTTGCACATAGGAGTAATAAGGGACAAACAATTGATTTCACTTATTCAATTTAAAGTCGGGGGTCGACCAAAGGGTTCGTCCATATCAACTATTCACTGTATTGTCGTTATTTAAGATCGGATTTAGATGGATATTTGTACACGAGAGTTTTGAGGGACGAGTAATCGATTTCAGGTATAAAATTCAGTGTAAGGGGCCGGCAAAAGGTGTCGTCCATATTAACCTTTCAATATTTTTGCAATATCGTCGTTATTATATATCGGATTGGGACGAAAATTTGCACACTGTAGTTTTCAGGGCCGGGCAATCGATTTCAGGTGTCAAATGTTTTGCCAGGGGTCGACGAAAGGGGTCGTTCATTTTAATTTTTCACTGTTTTTAGCAATATTGACGTTTATATGCAATGGATTGCTTTGAAAATTTGCACACACAAGTTTTGAGAGAAGGGCAATTGATTTCAGATATCAAAGATTGAATAAGAGGCCACCGAAAGGGGTTTTTCTTTTTAGCAATATTTGCGTTGTTATGCAATGATCGAATCAAAATTTATACACGGGGATTTTTGGCTCCGTCAATTGATTCCTGATTTCAAATTTAGTAGCAGACGACAGAAAAAGATATCGTATAATATTTTTGCAATTATTACTTAACAATGAATTCGGAAGTGCATCTGGAAAATGCTTGGCAATTGACTTTCATACAAACTTTTCATGGCACATTCCAAGTTTAAAGCGAATCAGAGTCGTATGGGATCAGCTAGTATATCTTTAAATAAGAAAATTACGCCTTTAAGTATGCAATGGAAAAAGGGTAGAAGAAAATCTTTAAAATTCATTTTGTCTGACACTTTTTAACTGTGATATAAATTGGAGCTTTTATCTTTAGATATTAATTAGGGCATCCCTATTGAAGGATCAGGTTTCCTTTAACTTTCAAAATGTCACTTTTTTTTTAGTCCCATGAAAACCCTTCTGCTTCATTATTGTTCCAAAAAGATGCGAAGAAAATAAGAAAAAGGGATCAAGCATCCCAATTATCCTCTATAGTGAGTTTTTTTTCAAATAAATATATTTAAAATAATATTTTGTGAGAAAAAAAAGAAACTAAAAATCAAAATAAAATCTCTCAACTGCGTGCTCGCTTTGAAAGAATCGTGGTCAGTTATCAACAGATGTTTCTCGATTTCATGGTGTATCAAATTAAAAACAGTGACAGCCTGTCTGTCTAATGAATTATCACTTAGCATATTTTAGTAACTATAGCTATCCAGACTAAAGCGACGACCGATTCTTACCAGTACTGCCGCTTGAACATCGACAAATGGGACTTTGATTTGCGTCTGCCACCGCCAGGTTTCTCCAGCTGATTGATATCTTCGAGAGAGCCTCCGATATCCATTTTTAAAAGCCAATCACCTCTGCTGTTTGATTGGGTTGGACGATTTTGCTAATTAACTTTTGTTTTGATTTTTTTTTATTTGTTTCACTTCACTCTTTTTAACCGATGGGTTAGATTTTTCGATACTTTCGGCCTTCAATCACTGACACCCAACTTTTGACTTATAAA
The DNA here is from genome assembly GCF_029784155.1 of Uranotaenia lowii. Lineage (NCBI taxonomy): Eukaryota > Metazoa > Arthropoda > Insecta > Diptera > Culicidae > Uranotaenia > Uranotaenia lowii. Next base: position 265,629,298 of record NC_073693.1, on the reverse strand, counting down.
TATAGATTGTATGAATCACTTGGCCCGTTTCAATCGACCCGTTTTAATTTTTTTTGCTCCCTGGATTAAATCGAATGTAGCACACACACTTCAACACTGGAACACAACAATTGGCAGTGAGCTACCGGACGGATCAATTTTAATCCACCCAGTCCCACACCCGATGGGGATTAAGTTTATCTCAGGCGTGGGGATTCCGAATTTTCAGGGCCTCTCGCTGCGTCAAGTTTCCGAAAAGCACTTCTAGCCAAACAACTTGTTACTCCCCCGAATATCTGACAGCTTCGATTGAGTAGGACTTACTTGGTTATGGCCCGGGCCTTTACGTCAAACTTTGACACCACCGACGATTGTCCACGCGAGTTCCAGTAAACATACAAGAGGTGTAGTATCAATTATACGATTGTTGTTTGGCCGTCGATAAACAACACGACCGGACAAAAGAGCAATATTTGAGCTTTTTATTACCGGTGTTCTATATCAATGCGGGCACTCTCTCTCTCTCTCTGCTCCCGGTTGACACATTCATCGCGTCAGAGAGTTCCATCGATAACGTTTGCGACTGATAAGAACATCGTATGAATCACAGACAATCGGACGTGAACGGTTGAACAATACAGATATAATAAATATACCGTTCAACCTAACATTTTACCGTTAAATCAAACTATTTTTAACCCCTGATCTAAAAATAAAAATTGAAACCTCACCTAAAAGCAAAACACTCACGTGAGTGCAATTATGGGTCCAGTTGCATTATCTCAACAACAACGAACGACTAATGTAATCAAACCCAATCACAAATTGAGTAACGCATTCGCGCTAGCTAGCTAGGAGCAATCAGCTGATGTCTGGCGACGATGAAATGTGGAATCGATAAGGGCCTTGATTGAAAATTATAATTTATCAAATCTTTGGAATCGAGCTGTGAAGCCCCAACCAGAGGTAACGATAAGATAAAGTGTGATAAACTGTTGTTTTGCTTTTTGAGGTTAAAATTTAATATAAAAAAAAATAAATTAAAAAAATCCATTTAAAATCCTATATTGATGATTGCAAGTAACAAATACTTATGGTCACAAGTCACAAATATTTATACAATAAATTATACCTTATTATTGTATGTTGAAAATTCATATTTTGGATTGATGTTTTTGTTAATCTAGTATTCTAAATGAAGCCATCAGTGCCAAAATGCTAAAAGTGCATAAAAAATACCTTTGAGAAATCCCACTTTTAAACTTTTGTGAGGCGTTTTTTCCATATTTTTTCAATAAATTTTATTTTTCGATCAAACAAGAAATTATTAGAACACAATTTAAAAAATCTGAAATTTGCTTGAAATACAGTTTCAAGTATGGACAACCTTTTAAGAAACATTGAAGCACTATGATAGAAATTCTATCCATTTGATTCAGAGGACGTTAAATTGATTTGAGTGATTCGTTCAAAATTTGTGTAACGAATCACATTCGAAAGTGAAGAGCTAAATAATCAAAAAATATCTGATAATGTCTTAGAAGGTCATCAACGTTTCATAAGTAATAAATTCATAAAATAACACTGTTGCTTGAAATTCTAGAATTGTAGTCTCAATCTCTCAAAATTTTAATGATGTACCTACATATTTTTTTAAACCGTTGTGATGTGCATTAGAAAATTCAAAAGTTACTCAAATTTCTAAAACTTTATACTCTAGGTAGAATTAAATCAATTTTTACGTTTCAAGCAATCATTATACAAATATTTTGAAAAGTTCTTTAAGTTTTTGTTTATTCATCTCCACATAGATTTTAACACTCCCTACTGAAGTGAGGATACTTGATCCCTGGGGATACTTGGTTCCTTCGCTATATCTTAAAACAGGAATGTCTTGCAAATATCAAATGTTCTAAAGAAATGTGCCAAATAGAACAAAACAAAAACGGTGTTATCTCAACAAATTTTCAAAATATTATTTTTCTAGTTATTGAACTTTGTTCGAAAAATTAAACAAAATGTGATTTGAAGATCTTTTTATAACTTTTATAACTTCATAATGTTTCCCACATGATAAAATTATAATAAAAATATATATTCCAATATGTCAATCGTTATAGTATAATATGAACTTTATGATGTCATATTTTCAAAACAATAGATTACTCACATTTTTTTAACAAAAAAATTTCCAAAATCTATGTTAAGTGTAAAATTGATGCCTAGAGTCGTTAAAGATATATTTTTCTAATGAATGGATCATGATCATTGGTTATCATGGAATAACCAATATCTGTCCTATAACTAATGTTTATCCAGTAATTATCCGTTAAAAAGGACTAAAAATACTGCATTTACCTAAAAAATAGAAAATTGCGCCTTAAATTATGCAATGATTTTTGGGTAGTAGACAAACTTTTAGAATTTTCTTTTTTCTGATGCTTATAAACTGAGAAACGAGAACTAATATGGCAAAATATAGTCAACGAACCATTTATCTTCGGATTTTACTAAATTTTTGCCTGAGATCAGGGCACCTTGAATTAAGGATCACGTCTCCTTTAGTAAAGGATCAAGTCTCCTGTAAATTGAAAAATACACTTTTTTTAATTCTCACGAAAATGCTTCTAGTTTATCTACAAAATTATGTATCTGTCTAGTTTTGGGAGCATATAGAGTTAAAATTTATCGCTGTCAGAAAATCTTTAAGACGGCGAGTTGCTAAATTTTCCCAGAAAGATATGATGAAAATGAGAAAACGGGACCAAGTATCTCCAATCTCCCCTTAATGATAAATAATTGCATACTTTAAAATAATCATAAAACACGAAATTTCCTTTACAGTGAAACTTCATCTCCATTGCTTTTAAAAGATTCCGACTTCTTATCAGTCCCTGTTAGGAAATTTGTCAACAAAAAATCAAACTACAGTAGTTTCTCGATTTTATCACTATTCGATTTTATCAATACTCGCCAAATTCACGCTCGATTTTATCACGGTTATTGTTTCGATTTTATCACGATTTTTAAGGAATCATTCAGAAACCATTACCAGGTCCTTAATTTTCATTCAAAAGCATAGAGCGTCTTTGTTTATGATATTTTTTATGATTTATGTTATAGTATATAGGTATCCAATAATATGAAAATGCCATTGAACTGCTTATTTTATCTGTGTAGTGTTTAAAATCGTCATTTGGATTTTAAAAACGCTTGTAATAATCGACACAAGTATTTTAACGTCACGCTGATGCTAGTGTTGTTACTTGGGTTGGTTAGTCGCTTTAAAAATTTTAACTTTTTTGGTTATGCGAATCATATAAAAATGTGGGTGAATTTAACCTTTTTTGAAAAGAGATAAGTGTCTCTGATTTCTTTGTTGAACTTGTTTATTTTAAAGGGTGGCGTGTGTAATCCTTATTGGATAGCCTTTAGTATTGTCTGTATGGATAATTTTGGAAAAATAAAATGAAATTCTGCTAGCTTTGTCTCAAAGTATGACTAAGATTTCTGTTTTTCTACATATAAAGACAAAAGATTATCTGCCCATAAAGCAAATTCCGAGAAACACACTGAAAAAGTCTAAGTTGAGCAAATTTTAAAATATTTTTCGAATAAATATACTCTTTAGTTCATCAAAGGTGTTAAGATTAAAATATTGAAATTTTAAATAAGCAGAAAAAAATTTTTTGATGCTAATTTTTTTTAACTTTTTTTCAAAATCGAAATAAGAGATAACGACTGTTAAATTTCCATCAAAACAAAATAATTCACTTTAATTAGATGTAGACTATCAAATGGAAATACAACATGGTTTTATTTCAAGAAAAAGCTGAAAAATTTGCTTTAGAGAAGAATAATTAGAACTGAAAACGATCCTTTTTGTTTAGTAATCTTTGATAATTACGCCTTATGATCTAAATTTATTGATACAGAACGTTTCCACTACTGAAAATATTATAAATTATTGATAAAAGACAGTAAAAATACTTTTTTCTACATCAATTTTTAGTTTCGCCAAATTCACGGTTTCGCCATATTCACGGTGAATTTTTTTTTGACCGTGATAAAATCGAAAAAAAACCGGCAAAAAAAAAACGAATTGTATGTTTTTTTTTATCTTTGATTCAACTCTCACTCATTTATAATCAATTTTTTTTTTTAGAATAGTCGAAAATAAGATAGAAATTATAAAATGTAATTGAATGTCTCAGATTTGTTCAAGAGTTTCAAGTACGAAATAATAATCGAACTGATTTTTAATATGTGGAACAAATTATTGTTCTGTTATTTCGGCATTCTAAATGTAAAGTAGAATACTACTTTTTTACAACTATTCAATATTAAGAAAAATCTTGCAAAATTGAATTTATATCCTACATAAAATTAAAAAAAAACTTAAATTTGGTAACTCAATGTCAGATTTGTAATTGATACAACGTTTACAAAACAATCATATTTAAAAATAAGTCTCATCTTAAGGATCAATATTCAGACAATATATTTCAAAAGAGAGAGCTTTAGCGCTTTAGATCCATGGAATTAATAACTATAAAATAATTTTTACTAGTTTTGATTGATTTTGAAAGAATGTTCCGTTAACTGAAAAGTTGTTTATGTCCAACTTAGATGAATAAAAGTCTATCAGAAGCCAAAAATTTTATTCAAAAGACATTTCATGCCACTTTTTATGTACTTTATGAAAACAACACCTTAAACGCAAAATTAAAAAATTATCTTAAAAACTTATGTTTGAAGAATCTAAAAAATCCAAATTTTTAATTATAATTAATATTATTCCACATTTTATTCAAAACTTCATTACTTTTGAAATTGGATTTGGGTAAATTTTCGAAGCAAAAATCTGTTCAAGTATTGATTTTGTCATCTGAGGTTGAATTTTTAATCAAGGTAATGTAATTTGATGGTTAAATTTTGTTTTGAAATAATTGTTCCATTTTGTTAAATTCATTGGACGTGATCGTCTATTGGTTGGTAGGGTCCTACGTTGTTTGTGACATAAACCAAGGAGTTAAAAGAAGTTGTAGATATTGATTTAAAACTAAGCTTTAACACCGTAAATATGTGTTTTCATATACAAACCCCATTCGTTTTTGGCAACCTGCACGACATTTTTTTCCCTTATTTTTTCAAAATAACTATTTTTAATATGATTATCGTTATTGTTAGGCAATTTTTAACTTTTTGAATTTTTTTTTATTATATTTAACTTATATTTTTAATGCATTTTTACTACTCATGTTTTGTTTATAATCTTTGTTTTTTTGTCATATTTGCCGTTTTTGTCATTCTTCATCATTTTTTAAGTTTAAATTTATAATTTTTAATCATTTGTTTTAAACTTTTCATCTTCTTGTATTTTTTGAATACTTTATAAATATTAAAAAAAAACTTTTGTTTTTTTGTTGTATTTTATCACCATTTCAGAACGTGAAAACGTATTTCTGGTGTTTGTTTTATTTATATTGGTCCTGTTATAGCGAAAACTAAAAGGTATTGCTGCTTCTAAAAACTGTTCGATTTTGGGATATGTGGCAAAATCGGATGTTGCCAAAATCAAATGTTGCCAAAATCGAATGTTGCCAAAAACGAGTGGGGTCTGTAATTAACCTTCCAAAGCTGTTCGCAAAATATGCGTTTCAGGGAAATTTGACTTGTAATTTGTTGTTAATCCCGTAGCCGCAAATGCTGACCGATTTTTATGATGTTAGATTCATTGTGTAGGTAATTTATTTTAGTTTCTAAATATTTTAAAATGAAGTGAACTTGTTCTATCAGGTTGTCTGTAGTTGATTCAGAAAGAAAAAAGTCCCAGAAAACAATTTTATTTTTAAATTGCTTATAATTTCTGAAAACCTTGCAGTATTTGAGTGCTTCTTCGATTTCTGGAATTATCAAGAATACATCTATCCGACGATGTATAAATATGTGGAGGTCCAATGAACATTTTAGTTTTTTCTCGTTAATTTGATTATTATTTTCGTAGAACGTATTTGATCTCTAAAAAATCTCGGTTCCTAAGTATACTTATGATGATTCTAATGCTTTGAATCTGCTCTTCGGGTCATATTGACCCGAACGGCTTTGGAGTGTTAAAACATACTCCTGGCCAAAAGTTTTGAACCACCCACTCCAAAACATGAAAATTTTGTTCGGGAAAATCTTAGCGATTTTTATGACATACTTCCTGACCGTACAACGGGTCACCTTCAAAAAAATAAAAAAAAAGTTGTAAAATAAATTTAAATTTAATTTTCTTTGTAGGCATAATATTAAATCAAATTTCAACAAAATTCAGAAGTTTTAAACTTAAAAATGAGGGTTGCAGCTGGAGTTATAAAATGCAACACAACGATGATTTCATATTATTTACTGATACTTTATGTCTAAATTTGTTTTTCAAGATCTGAAACTTTTACTCTGTTTTTGATGCTTCATTAGTTCTTTTACTATGTCAAAACCTACATAGCAAAAATAAATGTAACGTTGGCCGATGTAATTTTAGAATATGTAAACCAACCGATTATTCATGATTTTCGTTTTATAAATACATCATTTCTATTTTTACCATTTTAGCAAGTCTTTGCTTTTAGTGTAATATCACAAACAGCAATGTAACATTCCGCATTATACACATCGAAAAGTTAGGATTGCGGGTCTCAGGAGGATTTGTTTTTCTGGTGAGTGGTATTAATTTTTTTTTTTCGTGAAAACCTAGCAAAAACATTGAACAAGGTTTTGCTTTCTTCATTTTTCGTTTCAGGTCAGTTTTTCCTAGTTGTACAGTTTAGTTCGAAAATTAAAAAAAAAAAATTAAAGCATTCGGATGCTAAGGAGAGTATATTTCTTAGACATGTTTTTTTCACCACATGTTAACTTTCAACTTGCTCTTATAGACAAAAATCTATTACCGTTTCAAACGTAAATTGGCTATGCCATCTTATTGATACAAAACTTCGAACTGGCCAAAATATCAAGTTAACGATACCTGGAAGATTCTTATTCTAGCTACCGCAAAGTCTGAGACAAAAAATTCTATTGAATCGAGTGAAATGAATCTACCAATCCCCCTTTTCCCCCGTTTCTTATAATCATACACATTTTTTAAATCTAAAAACCCTCTCATATCAAATTTGGTTCGTGTCGCAAGTTTTTTAGATTTTCAAAAACGGGGTTTGATTTGAAATTTTTATCAAAACGGAAACTTTTTCGAAAATGCCACTTGCTTGTTAAAATAATATTTCTGAAAATTGAACGGGCAACCTGTCAGTGTTGCTAGTTTCTTTTCATGAAAAATTGTATGCTCTGATTGGAGCGGTATAACTATTTTGTCGCTTCTCCTACCGCTTTGCAGTCTGGAACAAAGTTGTAGCCAGAGATTTTTCTAGTATGCTCAAAATATTGCTATTTCATTTGCATAACGTGAGAACAAAATCTTCAAGAAAAAACCCAAAAAGAGACCTTCTCCGAAAAAATTTTTACATTTTTTCGTAGATAATTAAAATCAAACCACTAAATCTCATCTTAAAAATCTGAAAAATTATGTCGTTCGTTTGTCCAAAAATACCTTTTTAGACTACAGGGCTGTCGAAATTAAAAAAAAATTTGTAAAACCACAAACTCTTCTCCCCATGCCAAATTTAGTTCTATTAGCTCGATTGGTTCTGAAATAATGAAAAACAGTAAGGGAGCCCCCTCCCATTTCCTCTCTCCCCACAGAAAGGAGAGAGTGGTACCAAATATCAATAGAAACTTTTTTCGTACTCAAGAACCTTTCATGCCAAATTTGGTTGTTCTTGTTCGAATAGTTCTAGAGTAATGTTATATAAAAATTGTATGGGATCCTCACTCCAATGGAAGAGAGGAGGTGTCTCAAATAATCAAAGATATATTACTCGTACCCTAGTACCCTCCCATGACATATTGGTTTCCATATGCTCGATTTGTACTACAGTGATACAAAAAAAATGTATGGAAGCCCCCCTCCCAATTCTAATTTCCCCATTGGAAAGAGGAAGGAATCTCAAATATCGCATATCAAACTTGGTTCCATTTGCTCGACTAGTTTCCCTTACATGTTAAAAAAACAGTAAGGAAATTCTCTATCCTCTTCTTATCTACCCACACTGGAAGAAGGGAGGGTCGACAAATACTCATTGGAATATTTCTCGTTCCCTAATACTATCCCATGCTAAAATGGTTCCATTTGCTTGATTGGTTTTTCAGTTATGTGAAAAAGCATGAAGAAATCTCCATCTCATTTTCCTTTTTCCTCTCTATAAAAAGAAAGGGGCGTCAAATATTAAAAAAAAACATTTCTCTTACCCAAATTCCCTCCCATGCCAAATTTCTTAAAGGGTTCTTAAATCATAATGAAACCTTCCCTGGCTTCCAATACTCCTCCCTGCCAAGTTTACCGCAAATAAGGGGAAGGGAACAGACAGACAGAAATCCTGTAGATTGCATATTTTATGATCAACGAAAGATCATTTGTAGTAGCTTCATACGGAAAGGGTGTCCCACATCAGAATTCACCACTTTTAAAGCCGTAATAAATTACCCATTGGGTATTTTCGGTTGAAAATTTGCTGAAAGTGTACCTATAGTCTACAATGTATTTTTTCTGTATTTTGAAAAAAAAAAGGATTAATCAAAGAGCAAAAGTGTGAATTTATTGTGCAGAAACTATTTCAACGAGACGTTGGCAAACAACTCGTTAGAAAATAAGGGGTCCGAATGTTGTTGAATGGTTGTTTTATTAGAAGTGACACAGCAAAAACTATTTCCTGTAAAACTACGCAAATGTCCTGTAACAAAAAGCAGCAGGACATTAACCGTTATTTTGCAGATCGAAAAACAAATTACGTGACATTTAATTTTTAATGTACAACTTTTTTACAGGACATTTGCTGTAATAGTAAATAAATCTTAGTTAACTTTCAAGGAAAACCATTTAAAATTACAGGTTTTGTTAATTACAGGTTGATTTATTTTACAGGTTGCAGTTTCAGTGACACGTAATAGTCAAAAATTTATTCTGTGTAGGACCTTCAAGCGAATGAGTACAGATCTAAGTGGAATCCTTATGCTTAGCTCAGGAATCTACGGAGTGAAACCATACAAAACTATTTACCAATGTTTTTTCTTGCATTTTTTATGATATTTCGTAATGGTTAAAATATATCTAAATATTTTATTCACACCATTAACTAACAGGTAGGTGTATAGCTAGTACTTAAATTAAATAAAAAGAAAAGGTTTATAGTTTTGGAACCAGCTACAATACTTTTGAACGGATTTTCATCAATAATTTCATTTGAAACTGTCTTAATAACGTTTTATCTGTTATGCAGTTTGATGTGGGATACCTTTTTATTTGACAATAAATATTTATTAACTTTGTAATGTATGGCTTAAACTCAACACAAGTCGGAATATTTTTCCAAATTTACACTTTAACTCCAATGACTAAATCGGCTAAGACGGTGTATGGCTTTTTATATTGAGTATGGTAGACCAAATTTCAAACTTAAATTGAATTCCTATTCCTCACTTAACAAAACAAAACACATTTTATATGTTGTGCACTAAATTAGGATTGTATAAAAAATGATAATGATGTAGCTGAAAAAATTCCCCATAAATTTTGTTAATGGTTCCGTTAATCACAATTGGGATTAAAATTTCTAGCACTCTTGTCTTCGAACTTTATTGAGTTTTTGTATCAGTCCAACAATTACCGGAATCGATGTCCGATTAATCAATCATCACGTTTTAGCTATTGACACAATTTTTAATTGCCATTAATTAAGGTCAATTTAATTCAATCATATCTGGTACCGTTGAAAACCACTCCCATGAAAACAAAAACTCGACAATCCGCACACGTGGGCCGACGGACCGAATTATGGAACGACCCAAAATCGCCGATATCGATTGGATTCCCCGACGAAACTGACTGAACACGACACTTGGCCAGAACTTCTCCGTTGATCAAGCCCGAATTTCGTCTTCGAATCGATAACACATACCCACATACACTGGGGACCATTTGTGCTGCTTGATATCAAATGCTTTGCATTTTCAGTTCACTTATAATTTGGTGTGATAAAGACGGTCCGTTTTCTTTTGCCTTCAGGGCCCAATAAACGATACACCTAACGAAAAAAAAGCCATACAAAATAAAGCCCCACCATGCATCCCGGACCGACCGACCGCAGGAGAATTTCGTTATCTGGATGACACCAAAACCGATTTTAAGGCACCGACTGCGTTTTATTGTATCTGTGTCCGATGTCAGTTCCGGATGAATCTGGTTGATGAGCTACTTGGGACTGGTCATTGTAAACAACCGAAAGTAGACCGAAAGTAGACCTGTGACTGAAAAACACTTTCAGTGGGAATACGATAGAACTGCATTAGAATGGAGAATGGGAAAGGAAGAACAGATTTACGAGGTCGATGCAACACGGCTGGTCGAAAGTTTTAGGAAAGTTAAAAGGTTTCCATGACTTTTTAGAGGGTTCCGTTAAAGTTTTTTGCTTGAAATACTTCCAACAATCTAATATATAAAGATGAGTTGGACTATATATGTTTGTTTGTTTGTATGCACCTTATAGAAATCCACACCGCTGAACCGATCAGCCTGAAATTTGGTACAGAGATGTAGTTGAACCAGGGTAAGGTTTTAGTAATAGTTCTGAGCCCCTCCCACCTAAGAAAAGGGACCCTCCCATACAACTTACGTTTTTATTCCCACGAACTAAAAGTCATGGCACCCATTTGTCAACCGATTTTCGTTTCCTTTGGCGGGATTGTTTTCACCATCACCATGGGCCAGGCATTAGAAACGACCATCCAAAGTTCACGTATACTGGAAAGCACATCAAAGCTTGCTGAGCATTAAAAAAATGAAAGGAGAAATTCTGGCGGGTGTTTTTTCCTTCTACTGTTCAAAGCACGTGGTACCGGTGCGAGGCATTTGATTGCAATAATAAGCCTTCATTTAGGATAAAAAAAACTACTGGCCTGTTAGAAATATATTGAGAAGAACAGTGGTTGAGAATCTACTGCAGTGTGTATAGTGTGGATACATTAATTCATGTTCATTATGAATTGACTTCTTCAGTTGAATAACTATTTGGACTGAAAACTAATGTTACAGCTTTTGGGAACCATCCGTTTTCATATTTTCGGAACTCCTCATAGGGAAACAATTAATAAAACTGAGGGTTCTAGGTTCAAGGCTGCGATATCAACATTTTGATTGCCGCGTAGGAATTTAATTTACAATAGAAATTAGACAATTAAACGTTCGTTTTATTCAAAAAATTAAAACCAAATCCAACGCACGAGACTTTTAGTAATTTAATCTGAAGTTTTTAGTTTAGTACAATTCAATTTCATTTGTAAATTTTTAAATTTTAAGTAATTATTGATCATAGATATGTTCAATTCTACCATTCAATTATAAGAAAACTTAAAAAGCACATTGAAAACATGCAGAGGTTTCAGCGGAAATCTATTTAGAAATTTCTAAGTACAAAATAAAACTTGAATGGGTATTCCATTCTGCGGGGATAACATTTGTTTACAAGCTTAATAGATGGGATTTTCACATAACCCATAGAAAAGATAAAAAAAATGTTATCATTTGATAAAAAAAAAGCTTCCTAAAAAATGGTAAGTGTAAAATTAGGTTGCCAGAATTGCCGTATCGGGACCGGACAAATCCAGACAATTTTATAGAAAAACCTGGCCAAATCTAGCATTTCATTTCTAAATGTGCAAACAGGCAATATCCGGGCAAACTTGGTCAAAACCGCGGAATTATTCAGTAAAAATAACGAAAAATATACTTGCAATATTTTTTTTTTCAACAAACCACATCAGCAGATTTTAAATTGTATGTTATGCTTCCAAACACGGGTCATGATTATTTCTAAAACTTGCAATTTAAAACTTCTTTGAAAAATTATAATAATTATAAAATCGCAGATTTTGTTACGTTTTAAAAATGATGTGAATAAATCTGGGCAAAATCCGGGCTTTTTGCAACAACATCCGGGAAACCGAGCCTTACCTCAAATTTTGATTTTAATGTTCTAGCAAATCCGGATGAATCCGGGCAACCTGGCAACCTTAGATTGACATGTTTTTGGTGATAGAATGGATAAGAATTCAAGGGAAATTATTTCAAATTTCTATTAGCAAATCTAAATACTATTAGTTATTCAATATTATGAAAACGGTAAACTTTGCTAATAATCCCAATTAAAACTTTAAGAAGACTAACAAAACTTACAAAGCTCATATGGCCAAGCATGGTCCAATTTGTTATAATGATGAACAAAAAGCTTTCAAAAATTCAAAAAGTCAAACGACTCATTTCGATATATATTTTTTGTGAACCCGAGCAAGGCCGGGTAAAATCAGCTAGTTGGCAATAATTGCGAAAAACTTAGCTCAACTACACGGAGATTAAAATCGACTAGCTGTTGAAACTATAACATCTTGCAGGTCAACGATAACCTATACACTTATAGAAGAGGTTGCGAAAGTCCAATACCTATTTAGCAAATATCTGTGCCGCAAGTGCGCTGAAAAGAGTACTGTACCAAAGTTGGTAAAATTGGAAAAGCACTACTGGAATTAAAGACTCGACCTTCCACGCAAAAGGATGCATGACTACTGCATTTAACCGACACAAGAAATATATTATAGGATTTCCATTTAGTTGAATAATTCATACCGAAAAAAATATAGTGAGAATCGAACTCACGGCAACACATCTCATCTCGGCTTGCCAGTTTGATGTCTTACCCAGTGTACCATCTGAGTCGGTTAGCAAACGAAGGTTTATTGTCATAGATTTTGTGCCATCGCCCATTACCAAAAACGTTCTTCATTGGCCGTCTGGCAATACAAACTGTTTTCAATTGCCGGCCGGAAATTTTTGAGTTAGTTCGAGAAGGATACTCCCAAGTTTTTCACTTGCGGTTAGCAAGTGGAGCAGCCAGCAGCCAGAGGACCACCAAGAGAGGCCCAGAGGGACCAACTACAGACCAAGCAGCGAGATGTCCTCGGCCAGCCAGGAGGTACCGCCAGCGATCGAGCTCGGAAAGGTTCACGAATCGAGAGGGTTACTCTGGATGCCGTCACGAGCCACGCTGCGGTTAGCTAGCGTGAGCTCACGTCCGACGGTCAGGATGAGTTCTAGGATCCACAACCCGAATGGTTCAGCGCAATGGTCGGATGATCCACTCCGGAAGATTTGGATGGAACTGATAGCCGAGAGGGTTACTCTCATGCTTTGGCTATGCGCTATGGCCAGCATACGTTAGCTGGTCCTGGCCTGCTGGAAGACTGTACCCAAGTTTTGAAGGATGAGATAGTTGGGACGAACGGTTAGTCGCACACGAATTCAACCTACCCTTTCGACCGATTTTTACCGAGCGATCTTTTGAATATTCTCAGAGTCATCGGAAAATCAGCCAGTTCTCATCGCTCGCAAGACTTCACCCAATTCATGACTGTTTATCTGAGGTGAGCGAGGTGTTCGAGCGCTTCAAGCAGTACGAGGCTATGGCAACTGCACACGTCGATCAAAAGTTGTGCAAGCTGCGATGCGACAACGGGCGTGAATACGTTAGTAAAGAATTTCAAAGACATTGTTGTGAGGAAGGAGTTCAGATAACACATATGGTCCCGTATACTCCGCTGCAGAACGGCGTCAGCGAGCTGAAGACCAGAGCGATGATCCATGATAGCGGATTGTCGAAGACGATGTGGGACAAAGCTGCTCTGTGCGCTGCGAACCTCACATACAGATCACCAGAAAGAGGTCTTGTTGTAAACAAGACACCTTTCGAGATGTGATACGGTCGGAGGCCAAAGCTGAGCAACCTGCGCATTTTCGGTTGTCCTGCGTACGCACAGATTCCCAAAGAAAGGCGGCAGAAGTTTGATCCGAAATCGAAACGTCTGGTATTCGTGGGTTACGCGAATAACGAATATCGGCTTCGGAATGGTTCGAGCCGATCCATCAATATTCACCGCAACGTGGTCTTCGATGAAACCAGCGTTTTGGAACCAGTGCGTGGCGATGCAGCGCCAGAGAAGGCCTGTCGAAGACCCACCAGAGGCCATCACATTTGAGCGGTTAGTCGATGTGTATGAGCCAGAACAACAGTCCACATCCGAGCAGCCAGTCGATGTGCGTGCACTTGAAAACACATTCGATCGGTCAGCCGAAGTGCCAACAACAGAAAAACATCTGAGCGGTTAGCCGATGTGCCTACTGATCCCGATCACACTGTGATTAACAGTGTGGTTGTTGACGATCAAGGCGAAAGCGACTACGAGAGCAGCGTGGAATTCTCGGACGATGATGACCAGGATTCTGTCACCCCTGAACCAGCCCTGAGAAGAAGTCAGCGAACAAGAGAAACTGCATAGAGCTACGTGGCTAACGTAGCCGCTGTTTTTGATGAAGAGCTACCTCAGAAAATCACTGAGCTGAAGCGCCGGGACTATTGGGATTCCTGGATGGTCGCCATCGACGAGGAGATGACAGCCCTCAAGGAGAACAAGACTTGGGAAGCGGTTAGCTTGCCACCGGGTCACAGGAAACCCATCCTGTCCAAGTGGGTGTTCACCGTAAAGGATAATGGTCGCTGCAAGGCTCGATTGGTCGTCATAGTATGTTCTCAAAGACCAGGGTTTAACTTTTTACTGGGACACCTATGCACTGGTTGCCAAGATGGAGAGTATCCGAGCCGTCTTGACGTTGGCGAACGAATTCGACATGGTCGTTCATCAGATGGACGTGAAATCTGCATTCCTAAATGAAAATTTAAAAGAAGTTATCTCCAGGCAGTTGCCAAACGATGAAATCAAGGGTTCGATTACAGAAAAGCCTGTACGGCTTGAAGCAAGCGTGTCGTGCTTAGAACCAGCGATTCGACGACGAGATAAGAAAGCTTGGTTTCGATCCGTTGAAGAGTGACTGCTGCGTTAACCGATCCTGCAAGCGAGGACTTACCCTCATCCTGTACCTGAATGACATAATGATTGCCGTAAAATTCGTTCCAGAGGTTATCTGGATCAAGACCGAGCTTGGAAGGTTGTTCCAGATGAAGGATTTCCTTGCTCTGCGACGTAGTTCCACCTCCCCGTGGTGCAGAGTGGAAACGTGTCTACAGACTTGTCAGCTGTAGATGAACGGCCAAGAGAAGTACACGTCACATTTGGTGCAGCCAGCCCGCCGACGAGCTGCGTGCCGAGTGTGGCACAAACGTGGTGCGACTGGGTACCTTGGTACCAGTGCTGAGTTGCAAGAGGGAAGGGTCGTAATCGTAACGTGTATCAGGTAGTCGCGACCCCGATATGCGAGAAGACCAAATGTTCGAGCGGGTTTTGATCGTTCTGCCTTTTGGGGAGGTTCCTGGCCCCGATTCGCGGATACGATCGACTCACGACGGACAGAGGGGCCTTGTGCCGTAACATGTGGCGCCCAGTGGATGGACCTCAGGTTGAGTCTCGAAGAGTCGAGACGGAGAAATAGTTGGATGTGTGGTAATCTCCAGACCCGAGGAGAGGCGAGTTGTTGTCGTCTCGAATTGGGTCAAGAGACGATTTGAGTGTTTGAGTGAGGGCCCTCAAGACACGAGGAGAGGTGAGTATAGACGCCTCAAATTGTGTCAAGAGGATGAGCGTGAGAGGGCTTCGAGTCACGAGGAGAGGCGGGTCAAGACGTCTCGAATTCTGGCAAGAGGCCGTATGTGGGACTCGAGTCACGAGTAGCGGCGCACGGACTGCCAACCCGTGAGTCGCGAATCGTGACAAAGAGTGGATGACGATTGCTGGTGTAAGACGTTTAAAAACGAGTATTGCCGTGGAGCGCTTTGTGCGAGTATGGTCTTCCCATCATGAGTATAGCCTTTGTTGCAGGTCCGGATTGGAAATATAGCCAGGGGCCCCTGGTGGACTTTATGGTGTAGGGGTACATAGTATCATGAGTCACCAATTGCACCCATGGACTCAGAGTAGCAAACTGAGGGGACGCGGTGGCTCGCCTCGCCTTGGATTGCAATCCGTAAAAAGGATGTATCACCTGGGTGAACAACTAATAAAAAAAAAGATGATGGATCTCCTGGAAGTCAAGACCTTCTTGGGGATGACCATCAAGCGAAGCTTCTCGAAAAGCGTCATCAAGATTTCGCAATCAGGATACGTAGAGAAGGTTCTGCAATGATTCGATATGACCGATTGTAAACCCATAAACGTTCGCTGGGCGAACCTGGTGGTGGTGGTGCTGGTGGTGGTGGTGGATGGTGCGGTTATCCCCGAACAACCGTTCGAAGAATTGATCGGTTGTCTACAATATATGGCGACATCTTCGAGACCAGATATCTGTGCTGCGGTTAGCGCACTGAGCAAATATTAGGCCAGCTCGACGGATAGGCACTGAAGGCCTGAAGGCAAGGCCTGAAGCGTATTCTGCGATACCTTCGAGGTACGACCGATACGGCGTTGGTATTCCGCAGAAACGCTAAATCGGAACCACTCATCGGATATGCTGATGCAGATTTTGCCAGCGACTCCGATGATTGAAGATCTGATTAGGTTACGCTTATATGGTCTTCGGAAGTCTAGTTTCGTGGTTAACGAAACGTCCCAAGTAACAATTTAAGCTTTATTATGGTCAGCAAAATGTCGTTTGGACCATAGCATTAATCTTCATAAAAAGCTAAAGTACATTCTATAACATCACCTGGACTCTAATAAAGCCAAAATTAGGCTATTTGGCCCTATCCTAGGAACGTCATCATGACCAATCATTGTTAGTCATCAATATTGGTCACCAAAGCTTTTAAAAAGCTATTATAAAACATGTTAGAAATTTTTGTTTTTTTCGGTTCTGTCAGTTCTCGGAGTTTTTTTTTTGTTTTTTCCAGCAACCGTAATGGTTGATGAATGATGATTGCATTATTCAGATATAAATCTGGTAAAATTAATAGCTAAAAAACCAATGTTTTACCCATATAATGAGCGTCTTTTCTACTGCCAGTCAAGATTTTAGGTAAAATGTATATGAAATAGTATCTTAAAATAAATGCGCCTCGTCAAATCTGATGGTCAATCATGATGGGATTGATGGAAAAAAGGCCTGAAAAAATATTTTCCAATGCTGGCATTGTGAATCCATCAACATGGCGTCATTTTGTACCCTTCGATTTTGCAACCAACATGGCGTGAGTCAATTCATAGTTTTATTATGGTTTAATGATGACCCCAAAAAAAGCTACGATTTGACGTTTCTCTCGCAAGCAAACCAATTACACGCTAAGGTTGAGTTGCTCATTTCTGAGTTGTTAATCATTAGTACAGTAAATGAGGACAGACTTTTTGAATAAAAAGGGATTGGTTTTCAATGACCCGTGGAATAAATCATGAGTTGAAGTCAAATTTCGTTGTCTGACGCCATCTTGAAATCCAAGATGGCGGCTTCCGCTGAACTTTAAAATGGTGTAAATGACTTGAAATCGCATGAAACCCCAACAAAATGGGTATCGGGTGAAAGTGCTAAACGAGTGGAAGTCGAATTTCGCTATCCGACGCCATCTTGAAATCCAAGATGGCGGCATCCGCTCAACTTTTAATGCTTAATGCTGACAAAAAGTCGCATTAAACCACCACTATACGAGTATTGAATGAAAAGGCTAAGCTAGAAGATGTCGATTTTTTTCTTTCCGACGCCATCTTGGAATCCAAGATGGCAGCTTCCACTGAATTTAAAATGCTGTTAATCAATGAAAATCGCTTGAACACAACTTTTTTTCACGTAATACTACATTAAAACTACTATTTTAAAACAATTTAGATCATTTTAAATCACTTTTATTATTTTTTCATTATGTTTCTAATGCATTTAGAACTTCTCTTGTTTTGTTTATAGTTTTTGATTTTTTTTTTGCCATTTATGTAATTCTTTTATTCCTATCATGCTATTATGTCTAAATTTTATTGGTCTTATTCTAGCGAAAACTATAAGGTTATGTTGTTTCTGTTAACCGTCTGATTTTGGCACATGTGCCAAATTCGATGTTTCCAAAATCGAATGTTGCCAAAAACGAACGGGGTCTGTATTGTGGTAGTTTTTGTGGGATTTTCAGTCACTTACAGATTTTTAGAGAAACGCGAAAAGAGATATTTGACTTCTATCATTTAGCCTTAGCACCCAATACAATATATTTGGGAGTTTCATGCTATTTCCATTCATTTACAGTATTTTTAAGTTCAGTTGAAGCCACCATCCTGGATTTCAAGATTGCGTCAGAATGCAAAAATAAACTTTTTATAGCTTATCCCAATTGACAAATATCCATATTTTGGAGGTTTCATGCGATATTCAATGATTTAGAGCATTTTTTAAGTTTATAGAAAGCTGCCATCTTGGATTTCAAGATGGCGTAAGATAGCAATATTCGACTTCTACTCGTAAACCCCTTCACCCACTACCAATTTGGGTTTCATGTTTCATGTCATTTTAAGTCATTCACTACATTTTAAAGTTTAGCGGAAGCCGCCATCTTGGATTTCAAGATGGCGTAAGATAGCGTAATTCAACTTCTACCGGTTGATTTCTTTTAACTTATACCCCTATAATATGGGTTTTATGCGATTTTCAGTCATTTACAGTATTTTTAAGTTGAGTGGTAGCCGCCATCTTGGATTTAAGATGGCGACGGGCAACGAAATTTGACTTTACTTTCACCTTATAACCATATTATTACTTTCACCTTATAACCATATTGTGAAGGTTTCACGTTATTTTCAGTAATTTTCAGCTTTGAAAATAAAAGAGGAAGCCGCCATCTTGAATTAATGATGGCGTCAAGCAACAATTTTTTTTCCTACTATTTGGGCCCTTTCACTCAATACTCATATTGTAAAGATATTCATACCACTTTCGGTGATTTCAAGTTTTCAAAGATGTATTTTTTTAATTTAAACTCAAAACCAACACGCATAACTTACCAAAAATGTGTAAAAATGGGAGTTCCAATTCAAATATGTGCTATCTAATCTGAGCGTGTCCTGTTTTGACATTTTGATCGA
Source organism: Uranotaenia lowii (assembly GCF_029784155.1). Taxonomy (NCBI): domain Eukaryota; kingdom Metazoa; phylum Arthropoda; class Insecta; order Diptera; family Culicidae; genus Uranotaenia; species Uranotaenia lowii. Next base: position 265,610,176 of record NC_073693.1, on the reverse strand, counting down.
GAACTGTCACTAAGTTTTATGGCGGTTTAATAATCAGGCACTGAGTGCTATTATAGAACATGCAAAAGAAAGCTTGGAGCAAACTTCTAAGTTTGTGTTTTATTATAGTTTTAAAAAAGCATTCATAACTCTTTCAAAATAACTAAAACAGTATGTTTAATAAAAGTTTTATTAGCGTTTTCAAAACCATCTGCAAACATATGGTCGAAAAAAAATATAAGCATTCTGCATGACCATAATAAAACCGTCATAAAACGAGCTGCACAAAAAAATGCTGTAATTAAACCATAATAAAACTTCCTAATGCTAGTTGGCATAATCTGTGTTACTTGGGGTCAGCAAACGGTCAGCTGAGATAGTAGCCCTTTGCCATGCAGTCAAGGAAAGTTTGTGGTTAACAAACTTCCTTGGTGAATTGGGTGAGGTTAGCACCCTTTTCATGTTAATGGAGGACAACATCCCTTGCATCCAGTACCTCGAAAAGGCGCGAACTTATCAGCGGATGAAGCATTCACGAGGGCGTTACCAAGGGCGAGGCACGCGAAGCTGTTCAGCATTCTCAATTTACGAACTGAAGGGAGGTGGGACTGAAAACTGAAGGGAGGGAAACTTACGTTTTTCTATTTGTTCTTTCGGCATTCTTTAACAGCTGCAGACTTCTGCTGCCACTTGATATGTCCGATTCGCAATCAAGATCAATAGATCTATGATTGCTGATGACAGGTGATGATGATAAACGCGGTACAAATGTTTACATCATCACACGGTTAAGCGCGACTATTCAAATTGGGTTCGTGGTAACACAATAGTGTTGCCTGATATCCTGAGTAAGAGTATCAAAGTACTTTTTCAGAAATGAGTACTTTCCCGGTTAGGGAAGATGATAAGTGGAGAGTGAGACAATATTTAGCAATCGCTAATGAATTGTGTAGTTATGTAATGACTAGACTGACGAAACATGAATAAAGATAACGCTATTCCACCACTGAAACTTGCGTTTTCAACATTTGTTTATTAAAAAAAAGTATTTTTTCTTGTGAAGTTCAATATGCATAACAGATGGAAAATTTAAGATTCCGGTCGACCTAGTCCAAATTGGCTAGCCTTTCGTTTGACGCCTACCATCAGCTTATGAACAGTCACCTTGTCCACTTTCTTCGCCTTAGAACGCCAATTTGTTTAGAACTTCTCTCACTACTAGCAGTATCTTGGGTCTTCTTAAGGTTCTCATTATTTTCACAACGCATGTACAAAATTTTGATTTGCAGCTCCTCTTGCTTGGATGCCATTTTGATAACTAAAGATCTAATGTATAAATCAAAATAGAAGCATCATTCTACACGCAAGCACCTAAAAAATGAGGGGTTTTCTGTTTTTTTCATATGAATGATTAGAAAAAAATACGACGAATTTAAGTTAACCACTTTTTGATCCGAACACCCTTTATGATTTAGCAATGGATTAAATTTAACTCTAACCGCATTATCTATCTTATCAGTCGCCAAATATGTCAAAGCTAAAGTTCAAACTTCTCATCCGATAATGGGAACCAATTCGCTCTCCATCCCTATTAACCTTTCGATAAGAGCCTTGTTAAGTTAACAACTTCCACTTCCAAATGTAGTAGCTATTTAGCTGGCAATTGGTCAGTTGCTAATAAGGGTAGTGCATTACCTTTTTTTCCAAGTGGACCAGAGAGCAGAGGCCAGAGATTTAGCGAATTGTTGTAAGCCCCACTATTAAACTATTAAACGCCGCGTGGTCGCGTGAGTGCTTTTTCAACACTAATCCTTATTTTACGGTTTGACAGCGAACTGGACCGAATGGACTAAACGATTTTATTTTGAGGATACTCCAAAAGCTTTCAACTGATTGAAGGTTAATTAGGGCTTCCCTCGGCTACCGGTCATCTACTGGCGCCTTTTAAAGCATTGCTATACAGATAATAGTTCAAAACGCAGTTTACCGAGTGATCTCCTCATATTTAACATTCATTAGAAATCCACTTTCAATGTAATTTAAATACAAGTGATATCAATAGATAAATAAATCAATTGACAGTCTTCTTTTCCCAGTAACACCAAACCTTTATAATTAAAAACAAACAAATAATCCAAACAAAGATTGGTTCTACGATGTTCAAATCTAGGAATCAAAACGGGCGTTTGATTGACGTGATAAAATTGCGGAATTAAGTATTTCGTCCATTCGCGCCCGTCTCATTCTTCGGTGACACAAAGTTAGATGAATCATAGTGTGTTCCTCGTTGATCTTTGTCATCGTCGTCATCGCCGGGCCATTCATCCCACCGTCGGTGGGTAATTCACCTGCGGTTTTGATTCGAAAGGGAAGTGCGTTTCGAATTTACATACAACTTAAATGAGCCAGCTTCTTTTGTTCGGGATCTCGTGGGCTATCTACTTGGGAGCGGTTTCTCTCTTCCTCAATAAAATAGAACGGAGATTACGTTTCACCGCGACATTATCGATTCAAAATGTTGGGAATAGTAAAAATTTTATCGTTCTTTCAAGTTGGGGGAGATAAAGCGGCATTTGTGTTTGTTTCTAATTCCCGATCGATTCTATATCATCGATTTTTCTGTATGTCTCTACACAATTTTATACGAGACAAGTCTTTGTCTTAAATCATATTTTTGGATTGATTTTCTAGATTTATTTTTTCTGGATTTGAATTAAATTTTTAATTACTGTTCACCTGTTGAAATAAAATTCAATTGCGGTTTAAGCTGTATGGCTTTCGACGAGTAATGATTTCTAGATAAATTTATAGACAAACTGACTTTAATTGAAAATAATGTGAAATTTTTAAAAGGAATTAATAATCGACACTAATAATCACGATCATTGTTAAAAAAATAGTTAATTTGATATTTTTATATAGATTACACAGCTCTTTGAGCTGAATGGACTGAACCTGAATCTGATATTTTTTTATATAAAAATTCTGGTTCCGAATACGCAGCCCGTGGCCAAGAGGATAGCATTCAATTCTTCTAAGCCAGCGGGCATGAAATCGAATCCCGGTCAAGGCATACAAAGTACACTTTGTGTGGGTTGGTGGTTTTAGCATTTGTAAGATGCTAATCGTCATATTCTCGAAAGATGTACAATTAGAGTTAAGAAAAAAGAAATCTCTTCGAGGAAACATCTAGTTTAATGAGATCCTGTATGTGTTTGTGTTCGTTTTTTATAAAAACTGGAAATCATCTTTAAATCCCCCATCAAAATACTAAGTTTTAGGAAAGAAGTAAAATTTGTTTAAGAATCCTCAATTAACAATCTTAAATTTTGAGTTTCAATCTAAGTTTTATATTTCAAATTAAAAATTCATTTTAACCCTACTTGTGAATCTAAATAAAACTATGAATCACGAATAATGAAATTAACTCGAAAATTAATTGAGCTAATGGATCCAAATTTAGCTTAGCTTAGCTTGATTGACTACTCACATCCACCCTAAACTAAATTGAGCTCATGGATCCAAATTTGCCCAAAATGTATCTATGATGGTTTGGTACCCCTTCCTCATTCCAGTGGAGAAGTAGAAAGAAGGAAGAGGGCTCCTACTTTTTTACGTTACTCGAACACTTATCGAGTTAATGTAACCAAATTTGGCATGAAATAAATCTTGCTTCATTTAGAATTGGGACAAACTTTTGCTCTTATTGTGGCGCTCGAGGTGGGCGGATTTGAAAGTTCTTGGCACCCACGTATCGGGAATTTTGTCAGCTGTATTTTTGACATTCCGAAAATCGACTGTACTTTGCATAAAATCAACATGGAAGCCAAAAGAAGGGAAAAAATATTGCACAAATTTTTGGAAAATCCATTATGGTCTGCATCAAGGCTAGCTAAATAGCTGAAATTGCCCAGAAATACCATATGGCGCGTTATCAAACGGTAAAAGGAAACATTGAAGACGATTCGGAAGCCTCAAACCAATCGGCGGAGTGGAACTCTCGACCGGAAACGGCATGGTAAAATTTTCAAGACAATTAAAAGGAATTTCAATTTGTCGGGCAGTGATTTGGCCTGAAAATCCGATAGGTACTATCGTGAGGAGAATTCGACTCCGGGAAGTCGTATCAAGCTATCAAACAGCCAATTCAGACCATAAAACAGAATAGTGTGGCCAAAAATCCGTACTCGGAAGCAATACGACCAGGTGCTGACCAACTTCGAAGAATGTCTTCTGATGGACGATGAAACCTATGTCGAGGCTGACTTCGGGCAAATTAGACAATGGCGTCGGAACTATACCAAAAAAAGTGTACCCCAAAATAAATTTCGCCGTTCATTCGATCCCACGACCATCCCGTTATGTTTTGGCCAGATTTGCCAAGCTGGCATTACAGCAAAAACGTATAAGAATGGTATGCAAAGAAAGGGGTCCAGTTTGTTCCAAAAAACCTTAACCCTCCCAACTTCTCCCAGTTCCGCCTTATTGAGAAATGCTGGGCAATCATGGAGAAGACACTCAAGGCAAAGGAAAAGGTTGTCAAGGACATCAACCAGATGAAGACCTGGTGGAATAAGATAGCTTAAACAATGGACGAAGAAGGTGTGCGCCGCCTAAAGAGCCGTATTTTAGGAAAAATTTGAGAACTTCTTCAAAACCGTGAAAATCAATTTTATTGATATTTTTTCTTAAAAGTATGAAGAAAATGCTACATTTGTATGAAAAAAAGATCTAGAATCCAACAATGAATAACTGGAAGGATATTTGAATGGAAGTATGGAAGGATATTTGAATACGAGAAATGTTTCTAGGACTATTTGCGACCCCCCACTTTACATTGGAAGGATTGCAAACGGGAAGGGGCCGTGTAATAATTTTTTTTGCGTGACTCATACACTTATCAAGTAAATGGAACCAAATTTGACAAGGGAAGATAACTGGGTATGTAATTTTTCATAAGACGATTAAGCACCCTTTCCTACTTCTAATGGAGTAATACTAGAAGGGCTCCCAAATAATTTTAAGTAAAACTCGAGAACTTATCAAGAAAATGGAACCGAATTTCGCAGGTAAGAATATTTGGGTACCAAATTAGTTTCTATGATTATTTGGTACTTCATTCCAGTGATCAGTGAGGAAATAAAAAGAGAGGAAGAGGTCTTTCCTACATATTCCAAATAACTCGAGAGCTTATCAAGCAAACAGAACAACGAATTTAGATCCCTCCTATTTTTCGGTGGAAGGATAAAAAGTGGGGAAGAGCTCACATATATTTTGATTTGCGTGACTTGAACACTAATCGAATGAAACCAAATTAGGAAAAGAAAGTTATGTGAGTGCGAAAAATATTATTATGATTATTTCGCGCCCCCTCCCTATCCTTCTTTTAGTCGAAACATACAAAGGGGAGAAAGCAGCTCCTAAACATTTTTTGCACAATTCTTGCACAGTGGGGAAATAGGGGAAGAGGGGGCGGCTTCCTTATATTTTCCTTGCAAAACTCGAAAACTAATGAAACAAATGGATACAAATTTGGTAAGGGAATGTATTTGGGATTGGGGTGTTTTTATGATTATTCAAGACCTTTCTTCCCTTTTCCAGCGGAAAAAGGAACAGGCTGGAGAAGGATTCCATACATTTTTTGTCACATCTCGAGAACTCCTAAAGCAAATGAAATCAAATTTAATATTATTTGAGGTCCACCAACCTAACAGTGGGAAGATTCCATAAAAATGTTTGTAGTGAAGCTCAAGAACTTTTCATACAGATTTTGTTGAATAGCTTAAAAACTAATCAAGAAATCGAAAGCAAATTTGCCAAGGAGATTGCTGTCTTTTTCAAGGAGATGGCCAGCAAGGGAGCACCCATATGAGGTTTATGTAACTATACGAGAATTTATCGAGCAAAAGGAAGGAATATTAAACGTGAGAGCATAAACACATAGGTACTCGATGAAATGCAAACTCAAATTTCAGTACTCATTTTAAAGTGGTTGCATCTTAATGATGTTTAAACTTATTTAAAATGAAGTACAAATAAATCATAATATGTAAAACTCTCCAAAATTGCATCAATTTTTGGAAAGTGTAGTAAAGCACACCGGGACAGCTAGTTCCTTATAAAATAATTAAAAAAAAACTGTATTTATTCAGACTTGTCAAAGAAAACAAAAAAAAAAAAGAAAAGAAGGGCAGGGTTATTCCACATTATTCCTTCTGAGCAGGTTTATCGAAATATCTTTTTTTTCAATTATTGCTTAAAATAACACTTGTTTGCTGCTCCTGCGTTCCTATGTAAAAAATAAATATTTCAAGTGTGTTATTAACCGTTATGTGTTATTAGCCGTTATTAACAAACGAGAACAACATTTTTGGTGCCTTTTTTTTTTTAATAAACCAGAATACAAATAATTCGTCAAATTTTGTCTGTGAGCTCTATTGTTGGTGATATAACGTGTGAAAATCTAAAAATAGATAAGTTTTGAGTAAAATCGATCGTAAAAAACTGTTCAACTAATAAACCTACATGAAAACTTAAAAATGATTTTGAATGTGTTTTTTATTCTCCATTCAATGAACTTCAGATGTTTCCTAAATATATTTGTTTCATAAATGCAACGCGTTAGAGAAATTAAATTCTTTTTAAATTTGAATAGAATGGTATTACAATTTCGCCTAGGCTAACTGCATTTTATGGCATAAGTAATCGGAAAGACATCTAACTTGCTTGAAATCGAAAACCAGCAAAATAATTTTCTGGTCGATGCCTAATCAGCTCTCGGATGTGAATTTCCGGCATTAGATCGGTAGTGCACACAGACTCGAAAGGCCGGAGTTTATCTCTAGTTATAGAGAGAGTTTATAGTTTATCGCTAACTCGCGGCAAAATTACTTTGCGGACTATCGATAAGATCCGCTTGTTCCGCATAAAACGATTTTGTGATCCCTCGGCTTAAAGTTTTGTGTATCAACACACAATAGTGCTTATCAAATTTTCGGCGCGATTATACTTCAGAGCTCCGTGCATGCAAACGGCCCCTGCGTGAAGTAAGTCTACCGATTGGCGAGCAGAATATTGCTCGTAACCTGCGAGATATCTCACATTGAGACGACGACGGAAGGGCAGTTAAGAAAAGGCCCTATAGCCACGTTTTGAACACTGGTCCGAGCTCCGTGCATGCAAACGGCCTTCTTCGCGAAGGCCGTTTTTGGGAGCTCGATCCTCTTTTGAAGAATTCGAGTTGAAAAGTCGAGTTTCTGCGACGCTGAAATCCTCGAAGTGCATGTAACCAAATGCATGTTTGGACGAAGGAGAAATCGAGTGGCTGCACGTGTCGCCGTTGAATGGAAGAAGAACGAAATTATAAAAGTGCATTTCGGGACTTGCCATCTACATTTTGTGCAGTCGAGCAACGGAAAATATTGTGCAAGGACAATCGGCAAACGATCATCGGAATCTTTGTGCATGCCGACACAGTGCATGCAAACTGTTGATGCTCACCGGAGCAATCGAAGTGGTGCGCGGTGTAAGTGTGTGTTCTGCGCATCACCACCTTGCAGTGGGAGACGGAAAATCGAAGGAGTGTAGAAAAAATTTATTAGCGAGATCGGACAAGCGGCATGCAGATGCATGTGAAGAACCACTAGCGCGCTAATTGCAGTGAACCATCGTCTACCAGCAAGATCCAACTAGCAGCATGCCGATGCATGTGAAGAATCAGTAGCGCGCTAATTGCAGTGAATTATCTACCAGCGCGATCTAACTAGCAGCATGCCGATGCACGTGAGGAGCCACTAGCGCGCTAACCGCAGTGAATCATCATCTACCAGCGTGATCGTACAAACAGCATGCCGATGCATGCGAAGAACCACCAGCGCGCTTGCAGTGAATCATCATCATCCAGCAGTGATCTAAATCGCAGTCTAGCGAATTCGAATGGAAACCAGGAAGCAAAGAAACGCTTCTGGTAAATTATTAACTGTTTGTCACTACGATCTCAATATTTGTTTAGTTTGTAAGTAGCAATTAAGTAAAATCTAGGATTAAGTGGATTTGCTTGAAATAATAGGCGACTGCATGAACATGCGAAATAAGTCTTATTATTTGCGCTATTTGAAATTATGAGTACCTTAACAGCGTACAGAGTGCTTTAGCCGGGCTTAAACAACAAGTGATACGGGGCTCATTTTGAAAATAGATCTTCATTAGAGTTTAAAGCCGAATAGCCACGGACAAGGCGAAGTAAAACGAATTTGCTGGGTTTCTGGACGCAAAACAAAAGTCGTTATAATGGATTCAAACTATTTCTGACATCATTCAAGAAAGTCCTTGAGTTTTTGAAAATTAAAGTTATTAATTCATTTCACAACATTGTTGATGACTGCAAAACGATTTGATATATGCTTAAAAAATCAAAGATTCCATTTGGTTTGATTGTTCTTTGAAATTTCGTGTATTTTGCAGAAGTGGGAAAAGTTGACAAAAGAAAAACCATATGTAACTTTTTTTCAGAAGTATTACTGTCTTGGTAAAAGTTGATTATTTAATTAAAATCTATATTTTTTTGTTCATTTATTGATTTTTAAGCAACGGAACATTTATTGATCCAAATGAGGACTTTAAATTAAAAAGAAAAATTGATATTTGTTCCAGCCTTATTCAAATTTTTATTGATATTTAGGTTGGCATTATTTTAAATCAAATTATATCATTATTTATAGCGGTTTGAAATGAGAGCTGCAGCTGGAGTTTTGAATTGCAACACAAAGATAACTCAAACTAATATTCTGAATCTTGATCAATAAATTTGTGATTAAGATCTGATCATTTTAATGTGTTTCTTTAAGCTTCGCACTGTAAAAAAAGGGCCTCAAGTTAATCGTACGCAAATCATCTAACTTATAAAATATGGTTGTTTTTGCTTGATATATTCTGGATTTATGCTAAAAAACTGATAAGAGAGCCGCCCCCTGCCCTTCGCTTCACCTCCTGCTGAATAGAAGTCTTGATTTTCCATGTTAAGTTTTGTCCATTTCTCGGATTTTGTAAAACAAAGTTAAATGTAAGCTTTCCTCTTTCCTTACAAAATTCCCAATTCCATTCTCCTACTGCAAGAAAAGAATTGTTTCACATAGATAAATTTCTCGTATTGAAATACCATTCCATGCCAAATTTGGTTTTATTTGCGTAGTAAATTCTTAAGTTATGCATTCATAGAAATATTTTTCGAACTCAAATGGTTTTTTATGCCAAATTTGGTTTCATTTGCTCGATTAGCTCTCCATTTATACTAAAAATTGTAAGGGAGACTTCTCCTCTCCCTTTTCATCCATTTCTTTGAAGGAGTGAGGGATACCAAATATTCATAGAATATTCATTTCTCGTACCCAAATACCGTTCCATGCCAAATTTGGTTCCATTTACTGTTGTACTTCTTGATTTATGCAGTAAAATATGTATGAAACTCCCCCTCCCCTCTTTCCATTCTCCTCGCTGGAAGAAGGAAGGGGTCTAAAATAATCATACAAATATTTTTCATACCCAAATACCCTTCCATGCCAAATATGGTTCCATTTGCTTTATTAGTTTTTGAGTTCTGTAAAAAAATATGGAAGAGGCCCCTTCCCTTTTTTTACTGGAAGGGGGGAGGGGTCTCAAATAAAAATTGATTTATTTTTCGTATTCAAAAACCTTCCCATGCCAAAGTTTGTTCCAATATCTTGATTAGTTTCCGAGATATATGAAAAATTGTAAGGTAGCCCCCCTCCCCCCTTCCTATCACCCCACTGAGAGGAGGGAGGGGTACCTTATATTCATAGAAATATTCCTCTTTTCTAAATACCACCCCATGCCAAATTTGATACCATTTGCTTGATTGGTTCTTGAGTTATGCAAAAAAATTGTCTTTTGTTTGAGAGGGCCCTCCCCCCCTTCATTAGAGAGGGAGGGGTCTCAAACCATAATAGGAACCTTCTCCAGCCTCCAATACCCCCTCCTGCCAAGTTTGACGCAAATCGGTTCAGTAGTTTCCGAGTCTATAGGGAACAGACAGACAGACAGAAATCCATTTTTATATATATAGATTATCACCTATTTTCAAAAATTTATCTCGAAAACAAAAGCTGATAGAAGAAAAAAAATCATATTGGCACTCAGCGCCCCCAAAATGTTCGAAAATAGCTCTCAAATTCCTTTAACCTTGAGAAAAATTGAATTATGTTGCTTGTGTTATTCGAGGATCAGACTAAGCCGGTAATTGCCAAGTTTTTGCTAATATTCGTCCTGTTTTACGGGTAAATATCGGATTTACTATTCTAGGTTTTTGTTATTTTTATTTTTGAATGTTGATATCTTTTCTGGTTTTCAGAGCTTAAAACAGTATGATTGAAATGCTTAACATATTTATTTTCTACGGGTGGCCTCTTTAAGCCGGAGGGCCGGAGGTGAAATTGCCCTCTATTGCTTTGGATGAACAATATAATCATCGCCAGTTATGTTTGTAAATTGTTTTATCGGACTTATCGGTGATAGTTAACATTTAAAGATTATTAAAATAATTGGCCGATAGATAAGAATAGATAATTGATTAGAAACAGTTCTACTGAAATGTGCTAACTTTCCTAATATTTGGATGTTTGAGGGAATCTTTAAAAAATTCCAATGGAAGAAAGCCTCCCTTACCGAATCCAGTTTTCTAATGTTGTACGAAGGAATATTTTAAAAGTAATTTCTACTGTCACGTGTCAACTTGGAAGTTAAAAGGTATAGTACTGCCATAAGTAGAGTTTCCTTAGTCTTAGCGATTCTTTCATAATCTCCAAAATGTAACAAACCTTTGCTTCAGATTCTCGGGGACAAAAATGTTCCACCAGGAGTGCCGTTTCTCCCGGCCGCCGGTAGCTTCTCCATATCCGGTATCGAAACTGGAACTCCGTGAATCGCCATCCAGGGCCGAAGCCAATCCCTTACGTCGTCGCCGTTCCAGTTTGGTTTGCCAGGAGGAGGAACGTCGACGCTTTTTATCAAATCCACCAGGTGAGGTTATGGTTCCGTTTGAATATTCGCCAACCGAGGACAAATCGGTGACACCCAGTGGCCCGGATCCGGATGGGATTCCGGTTACGGTGTAGTAATGGTTTGGCGCATCATTTTCCACATCCGATTCGGTGTTTTTGTTGTATTTTTCCGGGATGGTCGCAATCGGATAATGGTGGCTGTGAGATTTTGAGTCTCTTCGACCACCGCCAAGAATGGCCACGGCTATCGAGCTTCTTCGTTTGTTGCTCTTGTCACTGTTGTTGTTGCTACGACCTCCTAGAAGGGCCAATCCGAGGGAACTCCGTCGGGGAGATTTTGGATTCTGAATCGTCGGACTGTGGCCATTTTTTATGTACAGGTGCCTGGAACTAGGCAAACTGTCGTCGTAGCTGTGCCCGTTAGAGGAGATGTGCCCATTCATGGGATGATGTCCATTGCTGGTGGTCCCGTTACTACTAACTGGCGATTGATGGTGGAACATTTCGGTGGCTCCATTGTGATGGTTGTGCCCATTAAGGTGATGCCCATTGATACCGTTGGCACCATTGTGATGAAGCTCGGGTCCTGCCGGCGCTGTTTGGATCGTGAGACTAGATTCCTCCTCCAGGGAGACTAGGGTCGGAATGGAACCGGTGCTGAGATCTTTCCGGAAGCGATACTTGCCGGGCGTAGAGAGTATACTGGTCATGGTAGTCGTTGTTTGTTGTGCTATTTCTAAAACGAAAACGAGAACGCATCGACGGGTTAGAAAACGAGTGGACGCCCTTGAGTGGACATTCACCGGAGTTTGTACCGATTCGAAACCAACTTTTGCCGTTACATATCTTGTTTTTTTTCTCTTACATTGCAAGCTGCAACACTGCTGCAACGGACCCACCCACATTCCTGCCTAATATGTATCTAACATCAAGACAGCGCATGGCTGTAAACAAATCATTCCAACCGGGTCCCAATAAACGATTCCCATTAATCAATTCATTGCTGAATATGGTAATCAACTGTTCGCCCTGGACTGTTGCAGCTTGAGAAAAATGTCTTGGCGATTTGGGAAGGGTGTTTTCTGTCGTTGACTTGTTTACATTTATCCGAGAAATTTAAAATGCCTTTTAATCTTAACATTGGGAAGTGCATGAATTGAAAAGATTTTAAGTTTATTACCAAACAATTGATTCAAACAAAAGTGATTAGAATTATTTTACTTTATAAGAGTCCTAGGCATCTTCTGAGCCATTCGGGTCTACAATAGACCCGTGGTGCACCATGTTTTTCTGCTACAAAATAGAATTTTAAAAGCTAGGCCAGGCAAATAGAAATTCATTGCAGCATTTTTTTTTACTTTTCGGCAAAAAACTGATCACTTTTTGAAAAGAGTTGTAATCTTTTGAGATAAAAACTCGTGCCGGAACCAAACAAAATCAACAAATCTATTGTTTTATAGATAAGGCATGCTTAGTTTGGTGAAATTTGTTAACCATGCAAAACTCTCCCAAAGACTTGAAATTTTTTTTTTAATAATTATCATTATGTATAACGAAACAAGTTTTATTAACTGCTTACAGGTCGGTGATTTAATTAGTCCAACTTGACGTTTGAGCGCATTTTTTTCCACCCCTGGTTTAAAACGACAATTTCACTTGCAAATCGACTCAATTTTCGGATAAATGAAAGCAGAGTTTTTGCGTAGTTAGTTTAGAGAAGGTCGTACGAGTCGAAATATAAAGTGCAAATTAGGAGAAATTTTTTCAATAATTTTTTTTGATGAACTATGCATTTGTAAACTGATTGTGAGAATAATTGAACAATTTTATTTATGCTCAATACTAACGTTATTAGTTCTTCTTGGTACATCTTCGTACCTGATATTTATCAAATTTTTGAAAATGACGGAAAGTATTAGAGGAACATGAGGTATCAAAGAAGTAACGAACTTTAATTGAATGATTGATGGTATTTCGATGAAGTATTATGTATCAGAATGGGGGTAGGCTTAATAGCGGCACGTTATCCAAATCCCTCTATAATGTTCATGACTTCCATTCGTTATCCCCCCCCACCCCCCACGGGGTTTTCCAAGTAAAATTTTCACCATAGTAACGAAAAATTACTGTTCAACAATAAGTGTTAACAAGCAAGTCAAAAAATTTGGCTCGCCTCCGGTATTTAAGCTTAAATCACCCTAGGCTTGCATATTGCAGCATTTCATTTTACGACACTATAAGACGTTCATGAATTGAAACTTATTCTTAATTGTAAATTTAAATTTCAATTCAATCAATCTTATGTATTGGAACTCAAAACTTTTTTTTTGTTTCGATTATAGTCGTTTTACCATCTTTATGGCATTCGCAACTTTTTCAACGTTGCAGTTGGTGGATCGTTATTGAAAAACTATCCGGTGTGTTCGATGTTTTCTCTTGGACTCGAACTCGCGGACATCGGCTCAGGAGACAACAGACTTGCCAACTGAGCTATATCACAAGCCCTTTAACTTGATTTATAAAAACCCTACTTTGTCTTTAGAATTGGTTTTATTGAGAATTGTAACTAAACAAGAACAGAGTTTGAAATGAACCATTTTAACTTCAAAACTAATTTCACCTCTCACGATGGTCAACAGAATAAGCGGAAAAAATCTTAAATCTTAGATTATCTACTTGACAAAAAAATATTGATTAAAAAAAAGTTTAAGTAACAGAAATTTGTTATGGTGATATGAAATATTTTTCAAAAAACCAATTTCAATCTCAATTGTATTTCGTTTTTATTTGTTCTTCTAAATGCTCAGTATAATTTTTAAAAAGGTTTTGATAAATTACACAAGGCCACAAAATTAACATTTTTTTCAGATTAAATGAATTTAAAAGGTTATTTTGACTAACTTTGATGCCCTGAATCTAAATATGCAATATTTCTATCAGCTTTTGTTATTGAAATAACTTTTAGAAATAGTGCAGTTTTTTGACAAAACTTTATAACAAAAACATTACATTTCAAAATAAAAGTTTTTTTTAAAATTATCATTTTCCCCCATGACTACAAACACTTTTGAGTTCTGCGAAAACAGTTATAGAAGTTTTATATTTGTTAATACTTCCTCGCTTAACGAAGTTTTCAAGCTGTTGTAAACTAAATTGAGATTAAATATTTGTTAAAGTATTAATCCAATCGGTTTTAAGATTTCAAAAATTTGTTAAATGAAATCAAGTTTTTTAAACATTCTGCAGTAATGTCAAAATTACTTGTAATGATTTCTTTCCAAATTTTATAAAAGCTGTTGTATTTTTCGTTTTTAGATCATGCATCATCATCATCATAATATCATTCCATAATTGAATGAAATATAATTAACAGAATCAGAAACAGATTTAAAAAGAAAAACATTGTTACTACCTTCTATTCTTTCCAGGACAAAAAAAAATCAATTGAAACTGACAAACTTTAGAGCTTGTAATTTTAAACTTTAAAACCTGCGATTGAAAATTTATAAGCTTTTCATTCGTTTTTATTATATAAAATCATGTTTATTGAGAACAAGAAGTTTGTATCTCTGACTACGATCACTCCTGGAAATAATATTGAATATATTTTTCTTTTTATCAAATTATCTTAAACCATCAACTATAGAATAAATTCTCCTAAGTTCAATATGGATTTTTTCTCTAATCGGAAATTCAGATTTCAAAACATGATAAAATATTACTTGTGCAGATTTTAAATTCCTCCGAAGTTTTCAATCAACTCATAAGTTGAAAATGAAGAAAAGAATTGAAAATTAGGATGAATAATTGAATAATCACAATCATTATTATTTTTTTAAGAATTCAGATTGTTTTAAATCAGTATTTTGGATATATTTAATTTAAAATTGAAAACTAGACTGGAGTCTTTTGAAGCAGATTTCAAATACAGAATAAGGAACATCATTGTAGGTAATTTGTTTTGAAAAATTTGATTTTTTATATCAGATCAATTTATAATTTTTTGAGTTTTGTGATAATAATGAGTAAGAAAAAGATGTTAGAAATCTGTTTCTTTATTTACTGATATTTTATTATTTTCAGATAAATTTGAATTTCAACTCCCCCCCCCCCTCTCATGGACGAGTCCTTCGCACGGGACTGATTCTTCCTTTTAAAATGTTAACTTCACCGAAATGTCATTAATTATTCAACTAAAATCATAAATCTGCGGCGATAATCTGTTAACACAGAAGGAAAGATCAAAAGCTGTAAATATCATGAATATTTCGAAAAAGATTGTCATTAAGGATTCGATATTAGATTTTAACTGATTTAACAATTTTGTTGAAGACTGGTTTTAAAAATATCAAAAACTCAATTTAGCTTAAAATTTATCTAAAAAATAATGTTTCCGGCAAATCAGTCACATATTTTAGAAACGAACGATATTTATTCCTGCTCCGACGTTTCGATGTCGTTTAACATCATTCTCAGGGATTTTACAAGTGTTATAATGTGTTATACAAATAAAAAATAGAGTTTTTTGGTTGATTTATTGTTATGTTTAATATTTGCAATGTTTTGAAGCTTTTCCAAAGAATTGCACAAATTTATTTAATACATTTTTAACTATTTCAAAAGTTATCCGGAAAACTAGAGCAGTTAATAAATAAAAGCAAAATGAATATTTGGATACAGCGCCCCAAAATTAATCAAAATTAGCTCTTATATTCTTTGCACTTCGTAAAATTTAATTTTTTTTTCGACTTGTGCTTATTTTGTTTACAAAGTTTTATACATACAACTTCAAGATATGATCAACATCTTAAACTGCTATAATCTCTAATCCACCATGTTATTTGATGATCAATATTCGATTTCAAGACAGTAGGTATAGAAGATAAAAATGCTATCGACTACGCTGAACCTTGCTGGCTAATGAAGCACTATAGGATTACGCTGATTTGAAATAAAAAACACCAGGGTTGCCAACTATTTTTTTTCAAAATTCACGGACATGAGAAATGAAAAAATCAGGATACTTGATTTAACAGAAATTTCGGTCGAAGTGAGGACCTTTTTTGGCATCAACTACAGTTTGGCCTCCACTAATGTCTTTAATGCAGTTCCGTTATACTCATTTCTATTATACTCGCAAAAATCAGGAAAATTCAGGCCGATTTCCAAAAATCTGGGGAAAACGAAACAAAACATAACTGCCAACTGCACTACTCATTACTGGGATGATGCCTATTAAGACCAAATTACGTAGTTTTGATCTACTGGAGGCTTTTTATCAATGTACCCACTCACTAGGTATCATATTTTTCTCTACTGTCCGACATTTTCTTTAATTAATAGACGCGGGTGTCAAAAGTTGGCAGCAAAAGCAAGTCTGAGGCAAAAGTTTGAAACCAAGCTTGTTGTAAATAAAGCTATTGAGACCGGGAAAAAGAAGGAGACAAAGTTTTCAGTAAGTTTTTCGTTAATTTATCTTTAATTTATCTAAAAATAAAATGCATTTCCTCAATTTTTTTTGCACATACATTCACTGTGGTGGAAATGGCGAATTCGCCATAGTACTGAAGCGGGGATTGCTGGTCCAAATTCTTTCGATGAGCCGTTTTATCTTTTTCGAAAAATTCATGATATTTACTGAATCTTTGATACTTATTGTTTCTCTAATAAGGAGTTTATTCGAAAAAAAATTCTACACTTTGTTTAGTGAATAACTTTTTATTGCATGTATGGAAATTGATGAAATTTTCAGTGAAGCTACCTAGCAATAATATGTGTACCTACGTGTAGAAAATTTAGTGGCAATCTGTTTAGTGATTTTTGAGATAGCGTCCAATACTGAAGTTCATTGTCAAAGTTTTTTGGGCAGGATAGAGAAAAATACAGAAAAGTCCCAGTGGGAGACCTAGAAAAAGCTGGAAAACAACTATTCGATCAAATTTCACTTGGTAAATCGTTTAAGAAGTCCTTGAGGACCCAATAATGAGCTAAAATTTGAATAAAAGTGAAGATTATTGTTTCCATGAAGTGAAAGGAATGTGAGAGGTTTTTTCATGCTCAATCCGAAAAAATAAATAGAGGAAGTGATATAAAATTCACATTTATCATACTGGTTCGATTAGCTGACTTATGAATAGGCCTGACTTCATTCCTACATATAAGGTAAAAAATCTGCCCATCTGGTAAAATAAGCCAAATACGATGGTCAAATCGTGCGCAAAATGTTTGGACTGCTTGCGGGGAAATATTTTGAAAAATTTCGTGATGGGCAGCAAAACGAACTCTTTAGCGGCCACTTGGCAGGATTTAAACTAGAAAATTTTCGATGACAAGTCAAGCCTGTATTTATCGGAGAAAACAAGAAGAAAAAATTGAAAAATTTACCGTCAATACTTGAGAAGGCTAACGATCAGTGGAAAATGAAAATAACTCAGTTTTTCATAACGATTATCGTGTCAATCGTCAATGGCTAAAAATACAAAAAAGACTTTCTCCAAATGCGACTGATTTCTCTGCAAAGCTTTTCAATAGCTTCCACAAAGTTTAAACGCTGTTTTAGTTGGATCTGGAATCGTGCCTTTACGCAAAACCGCTGGTGGGAGTGATAAAAAGTCAAATATGTTTTTTTTTGTGCCAAAGGAGGACAATCGATTACATTTGTTATAATTTCTACCAAATTCAATTTTTTTTTGTAATTTGAAGGTTAAGCTTCAGGAAACAGCAAAACTTAATACAAAATGGCTTTGATTTTAAAAAAAGGTGGTTTATAGTATCCATTTTTTACTTTATTTATTTGACAAACCAAAGAAGTTTAAAAAAAACTGTTGACGGTCCCTATACGGTGTTACAACTTCAGTGATTGTGTGTTTCCATTACAGATGGCGCACGTGTTGCCCAAAATTGAAATCATAAAATTTCTTCATTGGACGCTATTTAAAAAACTGCTTGACAGAACATCACATAAATTTGCATATGTAAACATTAAATTACCAGGTTACTTTGCTGATTGTTTTTTTCAATTTACATCCATACACTCGAAAGTTATAAACAAAGGTGTTGCATTATTTTCGAATACGCTCCTTACTTTCCGCCACCTTCGAAAATTTGATATTTGATGCTTTTAAAACACACCAATTTTTGTTTAAATGAATTAGAATCATTCACTTAGATAATTTGAAATTCTGCACAGTTTTAGAAGAAAAAATCAAATATTAAAATTTAACTAGTTTCTTGCTAGCATTCTCAGCGGGTAGTCAATAACCCATTCAGAATGCTTGCAAGTAGCAAGTGAAATACTAGTATTTTGGTAAAATCAAATCTTATGATTCATTCCTTAAAATCATATTTTCAAAATGATGGAATATTATAGAGGTCCAAAGAAAAGGAAGAACATAAGCCGGAAAATCAGACAACCATATGTATGACGCATTTTTACCGATATAGCCATGAACACAAACATATGACCCATTCCAAGCACCCCTCAACTGGAGAACTGATTTTTATTTTTCATTATCCAAAAATAAATTACATAGCGTTAGAAAGGTTATTTCTTGAGTGTCATTTTCCATTTAAAGATTTTCAGCTACCATTTTATAGAATTGAGTATGTTAACGTCGAAATTTAAAAAATTTAGTATGAAATTAAATTGATTTTTGCAAATATTCTTTATTTAAAACATAACTTTGTCAAAAATCTAGCTATGTCAAAAAAAATTATTGCAAAATGATGGTAGAAAAGCCATCTTTTAAGCATGATATAAGATAAATAACAGTTACTGCATGTTTACGCTCTAGAATCGTTGATAAAGATATCTATTTTTAAGCGTTGTGACGTCACGAAAATTCTACTGTTTTTAAATTTATGATTTACTGAAATTTCACATATTGTCGAAAATTTGAGGTCTCTTCAAACTTTTTGAGTGGAATTTAATGCAATTTTTAGATTGAAAATCGGTTTAGTAGGTTGTGAGTTGCACCCGGGTAAAGAATGTGTTGTGACGTCACGAAAATTTATTTACTTTTTTTCGAAAACATTCAAGACTTTTTACTTCAACACTATGATAGTATTTCTTCAATACAAGTTCAACATAACAATGTGCTTTAATAAACGAATTCTATTATCGAGTTTTTAAAAAAACTAAATTTTTTATTTGCATTAACTTAGATGTTTTTAAACATTTCTAATAGAACATATAAAACAGCGCTTAAAAACGCTTGATTCAAGAATAAACAAACTATCAAACAAATGAAATCCTCATCGATTTTGTAAAAGAATATTTGTGAATCATAAAACAAGTAGTTATCTGTGATTTGAATAAAAATCTTGCAAAAGATCAAGTTCTTCATAAATCTATGTTGGAATGAAAAACACCGCTAGTAGCTTCTATTTCTTTCTGGCATTATGTTCAAACAACATAAGTTCCATGAAATAAATGTAATGAGATTCAAAAAATTTTGTTCGGCATGATAAAAAAAACCGTTTTTCGTCAATAATTCAGGTCTTTATCAACCAATTTTTCTTTTAATTTGAGTATTTTAAAGCTTTGATTATGACAATATTTCATCTGAGGAACGCGTTTCGATTTGAGTTATCATAAAACAGGTATAACGTTCAAAATAAGCGTCGATTAACGATCATTCAGGTATTTTTTGTATTTGACCCATCAGAAGCTAGTTAACATTTTTAACTAAACCATTGTCGAAATGGGATCTTGAGATAAACTTTTTGTCATAATGAAAGTTTTGTGAATGACTATAATTAAAACAAATCAGCCGATAGGAACTTCAGAAATTGGTACATAACTTAGTTTTAATATCCTTCCAAACCCAATTTCTCATAATACGATACAAATTTTAGGCTCATTTCCGTGGGCCAATCCCCAAATTTGGCACTGGACTTTGTGTTAGGCCTAGGATCTATTTAAGCTTGCAACTTATAAGATTTTCATTAGATGGCTGATTTAGGCACTCTAGTGTCGATTAACTGTCTTTGAAAAGATCGAAGGCTTTGAAATTATCATTTATTTTTCCTTTCCTTTGCAATTATTGTTTTGTCCTAAATAATATTCACATGATCGCACAAAAAAACTTTGAATAAAATTGATGTGAGCAGTGTTGCAAACCTTATCTGCTTATATGGGCTTTTGAGATATTATTCCTTTTAATTTTTGGGAATAAATGGATCGATTTCATCACCAAATCGCATTATTTATTAAGTTTTTAAGCATTTTAAGTAAATCAAGCATTCATTTTAAGATTATACTTTGATTTATTTCATGTAGCTAACCATAACATTTCGTGACGTCACAACGCTTTGCAAACCCCTGCTTTAAAAAAATGGTGCGTTGTGACGTCACGAAACTGAATCGCTCTAAAATAAATTGAAATCAAAATTTGAAAAAATCAAAAACAGCGATTTGTTGGTTGTAATGAATCGATACTTTCCTGATATTTTCATAAAATTTGATCAAATAGAAGAGCAGAAAATTGCGGCGTTGTAAAAAAAACTGAAAAGTGGGAAAAGAGGCGCGTTGTGACGTCACGATTCCTTTTGCTTATATTTTGTTAACTATTTATTCTACACAAATACTTTTGGTTTCAAATTGTAGAGAATTAAATTTTGACCCTATAATGTACAATTTTTAACAATGTGCGATATGACCTGTAAAACTTACATACAATATACCAAAAAATTGTTTTGCAAACGTTGTGACGTCACGCTGGAATGGGTCATATGTATTTCTAAGAAATATTTACAAGGATGTGTGAAAATATTAGCTTTTATTTTCATACTTTCTTATATAAATACCGTTTATTGATCAAGAAACACTCAGAAATGCTCCCTTTAACTCAGAACGGATCTATCGATGGATCGCCTTTTCAGTTTGTTATCATAGTAGATGACCCGTGCTGAAGAAAATTTTAGTACGTAATGTAAATGCTTCTAAATAAAATTCTCCCCGATATCTATTCACAATCTTTCCTTTTCTTCTAACATTCTATCGGTCTGTAAAAAATTCAAACTCGTGAAATTTTTCTACTAAAAAAGACATCATTTTCATCGATAAAGCCGGTAAACTAATTAACCCTCATCCATCCCAGACATTTTTACCCGTTACAGTCCCTAGAGTGTAAATTTGACACTCCTGACTAAAACCAATGTATCTCTCTTGTTCCAACCGATGTTTACTAAACTTATAGTTTTGGAAACCTCATAATATAGTTTAAATATATTAAAGACATTTCTCACAGATAACACTTCAGTTTTCCGTTAAATATTCATAGGCTTAGAAAAAAAAATCGAAAAAAAATGTTTCGAAAAAAAACTATGGATCAGCTACGGAAACATTTCTCTTAGTGCCCAAAAGCTGAAGCTAAAAGCTATACGTTGCACATAAGTAGGTACCGTAAAACGAGGAAACTTTGATCACCGGGGTAAATTTGACCAACAATATACTTTTCTACATCATCATCAATACCTCAGTCTATAGTTTGAATTTTTGAAAACTGTTTTTTTCCATTTCAAAGCCTATTAATTGAGTATAAAATAGGTGAAGTTTGGTTTGTATTTGAATTTTTTTTTCTGTTAGTAAAAAATCTAGTCTCAAAAGTTTAAAATATCTATTTTTCCAAGGCTCGCAAAAAACAGCTCTCCTGATGAAACTAAAAAGCATTTAGAAACAAACGGGTAGTTTAATGTGAAAGAACAACTTTTTTCTTTGTATATGAACAATTATAGTGCTATTTTTATAGTTATGTAATGATAAATTTTAAATATTTAAAAAATAAGGACATTTTCCAAGAGTAAGCCCGTATTGAAAAAATTGATAGGAACCCAATTAAATCGTTAACTTTGAAGAAAAAATGAAAATGGAAATAGTGGGAGGGCCTAGAGGAATGTGTGAAGGTAAAATTTCATTTGAATTTCGAAGCTCAAACTATTTAGCAAATATAAATTTTTTTTGCCACTAAATGTAGGCAGCATCATAGTTATTTTTTCGATTATAAATATTTTTAAAATAAAACGTTAAAAATCAAGGTTAAATTGATAAATTAGCACATGTTAATATCATGAAGGTATTTTGTATCCTTTATGATCAAGAAAATTCGTTAAAACCGTCAGAATAGAAACAGATCAATGTCCCCTCATTGCTTGATTGAATTGGGATTGAAACGTTGACGTTATTTGGCACATTTTTTTCTAGATTGTCAAAAAAAAAAAAACAAAACAAATAATTTTCGACGGGTTTCCAAAAGTAGCTGGTTTTCAAAGAATTTGTCAATTTGCAAGTTCTCAGTTTTTCTTGCCCATAAATTCAATTTTGCACTAGATTTTGAGTATATTCACTTAAGATTTCCGCAATAAATTGATATTCACCAGAAAGATAATTTCATACCAATGTAAGTTGTATAGTTACATGAGCGCTGCGATACTTTACAAAAATATCATAAATCTAAAACTATGAATTTGGTACAATCGGTTGAGAAACAAGAGAAATATAGCTGTTTTAAGTGAGGAGTGTCAAATTGACTCTCAAGGTCTTATTATGGAGTTTTTTTTCCTGGGATTCAAGGGTGCGCCAATAAAAAAGTAATGAAGCAAAATTAAAGATTTCAAGAATTCATTGAGGGTGTCCAAAGAAATTGCAAGCCGTCAAGCTTCCAATGTGTCATATTGACACTCAAGAGCGAAAAATGGTTAAAAAACAGATTAAAAAAAGTTTTAATGTTGGACAGTTTATAAATTCAGACTAGTTCAATAGGAGTGAAAAATAAAATCCATAGTATTGTTTCCAGGATAACCTATATTTTTTTATATTTCAACGATCCTGCTAAGAAGTTGTAAAAACTTTTTAGGCCATTCGAAGGCTAACGTTATTCATGATTTTATCATATTGCGTGGAAGAGAGACCTCACGCGTTCGTTCCTCGGTGCGAGAATTCTTTCTTTTTCAAGGTTTTTCGAAAAGTTAATTCCGTGTATTATAACAAATTCACCGAAAAACATATTGTTCGCGTTTGTGATAAGTGAAAAGCCGTGGAAAAGTGCATATTTTAGAAGAAATCATAGAATTTGGGCTGTGAAAATTTCTTATTATTGGTTGTTTTCTTCTTAGTTCGCTGGGGGAAAGAAAATCAGCAGCACGAAATTGCTATTTTATTTTGCTCTCTGGTTGTGTGGGTGATGGGTCGTGATCTAATCGATGAAATGTATCCGAAAAGTGCTAACATGTTTTACATGTAACGTGATGTGGAGTAGGAATGCAGTGATTGGATAAAGATGAAAGATTGTTTTTCAAGTGTTTTTTTGGGGCAGGGCATGTGCTTGAATTTGAATTCATTTGAAGTTAGTCTGTTCAAAGTAAATGCGTGAATCTTGTTTTGTTGATCGATTTCGTGTAAAATGAGAGCTTTTCAATAAAGTTTACTAAATTGAAAACCAGGTGGTGCTCATGTCAACGCCAAACGCAAAAGCTCTACACATCTATCATCTTAAAAACATCGATATGATTATCGATACATTTCATTCTGGATTGCGTGGTGGTGGAAATCAAAGTGAAAATAATTTGAAGATAAGTATACTTCTTTTATTAAAATTCAACTTTGACAAGGATCATCTTCAATTTTACTACCATGTGACAATTTCACGGCACATTTCCTTTTTTCGGTAAACTTTCGAACCGGACGCTTTCAAAAATTGAAAGCCCAAGCTATAAGCTGACCACTGAGCTTTGGGTCGATTAAATTAATATTTGACACATATTCGTCGATCGTTTCGACACCTGCTAAAAGCAGGGATGCCAGAAATATTCAATGCAGATATTTTAAATTTTTGACATTTTTGAAGATTTTCCAAAACACTACACAAATTTATTTATTTTTTTAAAATTTTATTTTCACCCTTTTCAATTTTTTTATGTATGGAAGATTATTAAAAATCAATATAAGGCAGACTCCAAATATAATTATAAGTGTCATTTACTTTTGCTATTACACAGAGTCCGAAAGGATGGAGGCTATTTTGCAAGATTTACTATAAATATTTCAAGACATTTTATGTGTATGTTTGCTTTGAGAAATGAACAATAGTAGCTTATTCGAAACATTTTTGAAATGTCAAATTCTAGTTTTGGAAATGCTAGGAACAACAAGTAGGAAGAAGATGCGATATCAACTGATATTGTTATATTCATTTATAGTGAAGTTCATAGATTATTTCATCAACTTTTCTGATTTGTAGATGATGGGACAAATTTATCGATGAGAATTTTATTTTGATTTGTGTCTGTTTAGTACCGAAATTGAAGGATAAAATGTTCTGAACAAAATTTTAATTATCATTTCATAATTTTGGTCACCGTATCTGTTTTTCCCTGTTATCTTGGTTTTTTTCAGGTTACAACAAGTATCTATTTTATGTTCATCATTTTTGTTTCAGCGTGACTTCTATTATAATTCTTACTGTTATTCATTTTAACTTATTTTACAGTTTTTTATACACAGCCTATATATTATATACAGCTTAATTTTAACTTACTTTATAGTTTATTACATACAGTTTTATCAAATCATCATTACTATTGCTGTAGATTTAGCTGCATGCTTAATCTCGAGACCATTTTCAACAAAACCATAATCTTATTCATTAATAATAAAAGAAAATTCTTAGTTATAATTTTAAATTAAATTGATAATTTTTTCTAAGTTCACTAACCAAAATTTACATCCACTCATTTGCAGCTCAATCTAGTAGACATCGCAGGCGTTTTATGAAAAAATACCGTTTTACCAATTATGTTCCATTTTTAAATAACACTTATACACATTATGGTATGATGTTACTTTTTTTTTATATTCATTTATTTATCAATGTATCATTTAGTAGACATTTTGTAATATTTATTGTTCTATTGTATTATTAAGTTGGATTATATTATTTTTCAAGTTGTTATTATTTCACATTCTTTTATATAAATTTACTTATTTTGTTGTTCTGTAATATTTGACATTAAATAATATTTCATTGTTTTATCATAATATCATATTTTATTATATTTATTTATTTATTTATTTCTATATATTATTATATTCAATTGAATCACTCTCCAACATTGTTTTCAATCCTTCCAGATTTATAATTATATTCATCATAATAATAGATAATTAATTTTGTTAAAGTAAATGATAGTTATCTCAAAATTTTATACATGCAGCAAACTTCCGTGACTCCCCCAGAAGTGGCAAAAATAGAGTTGGACATTAATTGAGTAAACCTAGCGATACTATTTTCTTCATCTATATAACTTTTTATGTAAAATATTAATTGATGAAACATTCGTTACAGGATATCTGGAGACAACACTTTGTAAAATTAATCATAATGTCAATGTCATAACTGGTTTATTCATATTGTATATTTCAAAAGACATTAAATAATTTATATTCATAGTTTTTTACTGTAAATGTTATGGGATTGGTGGGACATTGACTAATTTCATACTTAGATGCTTTAATTTTTTTCCACAGTAGTATTAATATTGGTTATTTAAAAAAAAATCATCTTATTTTAAAACATTATTTAAAAAAAATACCTTATAACAGCTTAAACTAGATGGAGAAATGATTGAATTTTTTTTTAAAATGATTTTAATTTTTCCATTTTCAGCTCAAGGCAATGGTATTATATATTATTCAGATAAACTGCCTATGGAAAATATAATTTTATACTTTATATTCATATTCATATTAACATTCGATGCATATTCTATTTTGAACTTTAGATGAGTTTCTTATGTGTCCGAATGAATTCGCATCAAACTGAGTCGAAGCTGAGTATTTGTTGATTAAATTAATTAATTTATTTTCTGATAGGTGTGCACTATAAAATTAATTTCCGAAATTTTCCGACCCACTTACGTAAAGGTCAGGCTCAATGGATGTGGTTTTAATAATTTTATTCTTATTCTAATGTGCTTGGGTTAAGATATTTTATACTTATCTGGTGGGAACCATTCATTCGAAAAACACTATTCTGTAATTTGTTTTTTTTTTTTGTTTTTTACTTTTACAGTCTCTTATTCTTTCTTTTATTCTTAATAATTCATGAAATAGTTAAAGTAGTTTTTATTTCGTTTCAATTTATGTTCTATTTCAGCTATATTCAAAATTATATTATAAAAATAGTCACAGATAACATAGTATTATCAAACGTTTATAGGTAAAGCTGGATGGCGTCAATTTCTTTTAGTTTATTACCTAACGATCATTCTTTTTCAGCTCTTCTCATCATTAATTAAATATTTTTAGTATTAATTTATATTTTCATTTTCCACCCATAATATTCATTTGTATTTATAAAATATACTTTAAAAAACATAAATAAATCAATCTTTAAACTAAATACGCGTCCATCTTTTGTTGGACATATTAGGATACTAATTTTATGTAATTAAGCAATTATGTTAAATTTTTAACCCAGATATGTCAACAATAGGAGATGGAAAGTCGAATCATAATTACATGACCCATTTGGTAATGCGGTTATGATTAGGCGGGGCTTATTGACAAGGAAAGTTACCTCGGAATGTGCAGCTAGGTCTCTGTCATTTTGAAATGGGTTTCTGAAATTTCAATAGAGCTAACACCACCAGCACCCGCAACTGAACAATTTTAATCCAATGGATTATTGTTGACTCTTTTGCATAACATACCTGCCAGCTCAGGGGGTCGTTGGTTGGAACACACACACACACATTCGAAGGCTAACGTTATTCATGGCCGCAACCTCATCGTACTATAGAAAACTTCAGAGATGAATTATTCAAACGAAATTTTTACACCCGTTTATTATAAGCTCCATAAAATCATATAGAACACTCAAACAGCAACCCTGCAGCCGCAGCTTCAAATTCAATTGGAATACCTGCTATCCTTGGGAAGTGCGTCTCTGAAGCTCAGCTTTGAGCGCACGTGTGCTAGCTAGTGCTTAAAACAATCACCGGAATTCACTCGATGCTGCGGTACTCTTTCAAAAGGTCCTGAACGAAATGTTCTAGAGTCTTTATTGCAGCTTGAAACCTGTTGAAATTGCTTGCAGCAGCTAAACAATGGATTCATAAATTAGCGGGAAAAAATCGTTAAAAATAATTTAAGATAAACTCATTAGAAGCCGAGGTGGGTCTCGGCTAATCGAATTGTGGTTAGCTGTCGCGTGCTTTTGTGCTTGCAAAAACTGTAAAGCTCTAGCTAAGAGTGAACGACTCTCGTTTTCGCAAAGGATTTTTTCCTCTTCTTAATTATAGCACACTCACAGCCTGTTCGCTTTTGCACGCGCTCAACCGGCGGGAAGACAAATCGATTTTTGCGTAGCAAGTCTGTTCTGGCCAGCCTCCATCTTTCTAGAGATCTACTACAGGTATAGATAGAGCCAACGTCAAAACACGGTGATTAAATGTAAATCAACTTTTGAAAAATTACGATGTCGATCAACACAGGATATGGATGTAAACAATTTGATCGGTCTCAGATGAGATCAGCCCTAGTTAGATTAATCAACGTTTAAGGATGTCAAATTAAATTTCGAACCTCTTAGTTGGGAGAAGAAATCTGCGCAAGCAGATCTAGAATTAATCGAATTCGTCCCAAACAAGTTGCCAAAACGATCAAAAACCAGTCCAGTCCGTCAGAATGCGATCTCTAAATCGTCCGAATGATTAGTATTCATATATTAACTGTAAACTACTCTACAATGGCATTTCATTAGCATTTCAAAAAAGGGGGGGGGGCTTGCTTGCTTTTCCGGTTTTGCCTTTTTTCGCATCTTATGAGAGACAAACCTATCCGGTTTGAGTTTAAAAGCATTTTATAAGCTGTTTGTTTTTTTTTCCTCAATTTGTTTCATCATTTGTGCGCCCCAACCAAATCAAGACACACACGCGGCGGATGACCGGTAGGATTTTTTCGGGCTGCCCCTCCGACGAATGCATGTGAGATAATCAAAATGGCTTATGGAAATTTTCCGGTTTTGCTGTCATTATCCTGACCTTAAAATTATACCGTTTGTTGGATTTGAATGTCAACCTTTTGGAATGAAGATTTTTAATTGGAAGAATCC
The DNA here is from genome assembly GCF_029784155.1 of Uranotaenia lowii. Taxonomy (NCBI): domain Eukaryota; kingdom Metazoa; phylum Arthropoda; class Insecta; order Diptera; family Culicidae; genus Uranotaenia; species Uranotaenia lowii. The sequence goes on along the minus strand of NC_073693.1, from coordinate 265,582,071 downwards.
GAAAAAAGTCGTTAACTCACAGTAACTTCACCAATTACGCCCCAGGTTTTCGTCAGAATTGATACGCGGTCAACACCCAACAGTGCCAATAGTGGATTCTCAAGAATCCAAAGTCTGTGTCTGGGTTCAACCTGCCTGGAGGCAAAGAACCTCCTACTGTGCTACGATTCGCGTTCGAGCGATAACAAATGACCAAACCGAGTATAAAAATATGCATTAAATTTCAATCGAATCATGCCATTTGTGGTGCTTTTTATTTCTCCGTTTTCCTGCGAATCCCGCGACACTGCACTGTATTGCAGTTGGCTTCTCGTGAAGTGGCAAACTGGCATCATAACAGTCAGCAACGGATTGGTTCCTCATATGCCCAGGCCAACCAGCTCGAACCAGATGGTCGGGTAGGGTTACCAAAAGGACAATCTCACAAAAAAAATCACACGCATAGAGACTATACCTACGAGTGTTTAGAATTTTGGGCCGAAAATCGACTCTCTGGGACTTAACCGTTTTTCGGAAAACCGACTAAATCCAAGAAAGTCGATTTTTGGCTCATTTTTTTCTTTCAAGATAACACCAGATCTTGACGTTTTAAGAGTTTTAAGAGCCAATCTTTAAGATGTATATGGTCGGTTTTCGAAATTCAACATTACCCAAAATCGGGGCAGTTGCTTTCGGGATCCCAACTTTTGAGGTTGGCGAAACCACAGAATAATCTATAATTTCACAGAATTTCGAGCAAATTTTGGAAATATTCACAGATTTCACATTGTTTTGGAAAAACATGCTAAGATTGGTAATATCAATTGATTATTTTTAACTGAAATGTAAAAAAAAATCATTTCTTCTTGACTTTTCGGAAAAAATTATCCTGTTCCCATCACAGAATTCTGGTTAAAATCACAGAAATTCAGATTTTTTTTCGCAAAAACACAGAATTATTTTCGGCAACCTTGCTAAGGGGACCTCCGCGTAAAAAAAATAACAACAATTATACCAAGTACTAGAAAGCTAGGACAGAAAATAGTAACTAGAAAATCGGAATTAAAACGTAAAATATAACAGCTGAGGCGGGGCCCCTTGAAATAATATCACGAATAGTTTCATTCGAAAATAATTTAAAGCGTCCCCCTAGAGCGAGAATTGCAGTATTTTTCCGCAGAATTTTTGCAGAATTTATGAAGTTTTCCAAGGCTTGTTAAAATCAGAGCTTATGTTTTCAAATTAAAAAAAAAAACAAAATTCGGAAAAATCTAAGCAGTATCAAGTCAATTTTGGGAAAAAAAAATCAAGAATGAAGTGAGGAATAATACTACAAATTTCATTATTTTTATCGAAACAAGTCAGCATCGTTATAATCTTTTTCCATACTTCCAAATAAAAACCAATTTAGATAAAGCTAGCCCAAAAATTTTTGTCCAACTTGAGTTTTCTTTTTCCTGTGTATGAATCCAGCAAATACGGACTTGTTTTTAGAATACTAAGGCAATCAGCCAGACCGTAGTTTGCTTTACTTGTTCACTTTATTTTGTAAAACCGTGTATGCCCGGAAAAATCTGAAAAATCTTGAATATCCACCCACAATAAATAAAACATTACGTTCTCTTCTTTATTGAATAAAAATATTTTTAGGAATTCCTAGTGAATGAAGCATTATGTTTTGAACATGAAATATTTTCTCAAAATGAAAAAAAATCGAGGCTTCTATGGCGCTGGAATAAATTTTTATTAGCTTTGTCAAGATTTAAACAAATTACAGTTCCTTATTATCAATTTTTGTATGAAAACTTGCAGCACAGAATAGAACATCTTCGAACATGAACAACATGAAAACATCTCCCAAAGTCTTGCTCAATTAGAAGGTCTATTGCTTTAAATTTAAATTTAAACGTTACTTTTGTGAGGAATGTATAATTCATGTTCATCCTGAAAAAAAATCCTGAATTTTATCTGGACTATTTCAGAGAAAAAAATCGGGAATTATTGAAATTTAAAACAAACATGAAGAACTTGGAAAAAAACATTGAAAATCCATGTAAATTGAATGTTCACTTTATAACCATAAGTATGAGTTTGAATTATGCAAAATAAAGTAAGCTTTTTGAACATTATTGGAATCGCAAAAATCATTTTAAAATATTCTTTAGTTGCTTAAATTTGTCCAATCGGCCATACTGAGATTATTTATTGAATTTTTATTCTTATTTCTATCTTAGACTAGAAATTCAAATTAAAACTTCTCCAACTGAAGTTTTCTACTATTGATTTTGATGTACTGTTATTTTAATTTTTTTTTCTTACTGACGTAAATATTCTGAATTCACCATATCATTTCCAATTGATTGTTCTCAAATTATTTTCAATACAAATAGAAATTCAATTTATGGATATTTTCAAAACTTGTGTTGTTTTTTTAAAGTTTTATTGTTTTCTAAAATTTGGGAATTGGAGATCGTTGTTGAAACTTCTTAACTTCTTTGATTTTCAATGATTACCGATTATGTTTTTTGAACACCCAATCTTCATTTGTATTTTATGATTTTAAATTTAATTTTTGTCACATTTGAAATAACAATTTTAGTTTTTTTTCTTTTTTTCCTTTTTTATACTTCATATTATGTTCATACTCATAAATACAAAAAAAATCGCTCTTAGGTAATGTGTTGAAATATTAAAAATGTGAAATACAATTAATATTTAGAATTTAAAATTTAAAAATTCCTTCTTTGGCTCTGAATGTAACTTGTTTCTCAAGTTTGTATATGAATTGCATTTAAAATTTGTTTCTCAAATAATAATTTAAATATATTATTTTAATTTTAGACACTGAATTGTGGTTCTGAATGAAATCTGATTTCAGGGTTAGAATTTAACTCTTGAACTCTTATACCCGTATCTCCATACAATTTGAATTTACTTCTTCGGGTTATTTTGTGAAATTTGGATTCCAATACTGAAATCCTAATGTCACTTCCCATTAATATGGGGGGAAAACATACCAAGCTATCAACGATGGAATAAAAATATTTAAATATCTCTCTTTGATTTTTTTTCCTTGAATTTTAGTTGCTGATAGAGTTATTTAATAAATTACTTATAGAATTCGAAATTAACAGCGCTCATAAAAGTTTTCATTTTAGACTAATTGGCGTATTAAAAGAAAACATTCGTAGGATCCCTTTGAGAAAAATTGTTACGTACCACTCGATGGCCTAATGCGGCCCTGGTACCTCCAAAGAGTATCAATTCAAAATCACGTTAAAACAGACACAACAATTGTCGATAAAATGATCGGGTTTCCACCATTGTCTTAGTTATCTTGACATAAAATTATAAAAATAAGATAACTCATAGAATTGGAGGAAGCAAATAATAAAGACACGGAATCAGAGGCAAAATAAATTCAATCTGAGCTCATATTAATCCTTCCTATTCCTAAATATCAGGAGAGTCCTCAAACATAGTTTGAAACTAAACTTCGATTCTTCGGGGATTCGGTTCCCATTTCGGTACTGGGTAATAGATTTTAATCTTAAATTGTCCACGTCCACGTTCATTCAATCTGTAAAACCTGAACCGACTAAGACGGTGAATTTCTTTTTCAAATTTCATGTTTAAAAAATGGTGATGAGTTAATTTTTTCAATTAAAAAAAATCTGGCCAATCTGTTACCGAAGTTATCCAGATACAGTGCAAATGCTTTTGACATAATTAAATTTACATAAGGAATTTGAGTGGAAGTTTAATTCAAAGCTGAAAAATGTGGGATAAAAACTTTTCTGGGCTAATAATAAAGCTTTTCTAAAAAAAAATTGCTTTCTTATTTGTAAATTTCTGCTTACGAACAAAATCAAAATGCATTTCCAAAACTAGAAAAATTAAATTCAAATGTTTTTTTCACAGATTTAAAAATTCAATAGAAAGCAATCTTTTTCTTTATTTAAAAAATGTCCTTCCAATTTTTAAAGTTGGCGCATCGTCTTAGATTTTCCAGAGCATACTTTTGTTGAATGACAAACATTATTTTTTAGTATTAGACAAGATAGTGGCTTACTTTGTTATACTTTGTCATTATTTTTTTTTAATCGAATGAACATTTTCAGCTTCACTTTAAGTAAGACTTTATGATTTTGACAGTTTATCAGCTAAGCAAGTTCTGCATTATCTGTTCCCAATTTTACGTTTGGTCGTCTGTTCAAAAATCGAAAATTCCAATCCTATTTTGGACCACCTTGTCTAGCTCTCTTATAAAGCAACTAATAATGAAAAAAAAGTGCATTACATTAAGTGCCTGGGCTTCAACAATATTTGCCAAAAAATTTCATGATTATTTTTTTTATAAGAGAGGTCAAGGTGGTCCAAAATTGGTTGGTCTAGTCCAAAATAAGTCCGTTACCCTACATGCTATATTAAGAAAATTAAGAACACATGTAAAAAAGTGTTCCCAGTAAAAAAAAAAATAGGCCGTTACACATTTCAAATACTTCTTTTGTCACTTGAAGTATTAACATCCCGAGGAGGGAAGAGGAATAGTAGAAAATAATCCTAATTTCAAACAAATTGGAACAAATTGGATTTCAAGCCTTGGAACATCTTTTCAGAAGACAAGCATAAGCGAAAAAAAGGTGAACACCTTTTGGGTTATGTGTTTTCATACATTTTGTACAGGGATATAAGAGAAATCAAGAACTGAACAAAAGTATTTGCAAGTTTTATCACTTAGTTTTTTTTTCGTCTTCGAAAAACATTCTCCTGTACTCAAAATTATTGCAATGGAACTTAGGAAATGCTTCCAAGATTTTTTAAGGCTTTTAAAGTGATTTTAGTAAGAATTATTTTAAAGTGCTTGAAAATTTCGGAAAATGGCAAAGACAATGATTTGGCTAAGCCTAACAATGCCTAACCGATTCATACATTTTTATGGTTGATACGGACGGAATGAGACGGAAAGAAAAGTAGTCTCTTTTAAATGTCTTATTTTAAAGAGATGGAAAGTTAATTTGTTAAGTCGTTAAGCTGACTGGTTTTGCTCTGAAGGTTTATTTTTTCAATTTTAACCTTGATCTGCGTACTGTTTTCCTTGTGTATCTTTTATAAGAATTTCAACTATTGTCTATTGATTTGAAACCTGTTTCTGTTAAGTTTGTAAACAACAATCTTATACAATTATGTTCTATCATTTATGTATCCGTAGTCGATTTTTTCTCCAAATTAAATGTTTTTTTTTTGAGGAATCAGAGCCGAAGGGAAATTTTTTGAATAAATTATGTAAACATGTTGCTCTTTAAAATAGAAAAACCTGTTGATGATTCCTCTTGTATTAATTTGTGTTTATTTTTAATTTATTTGTTCTTTTATTCAACTGTGGTTGTGGATGAAATGTTGTCATCCAATTAAATTTTCAGGAAGCAAATTCAGATGTGGTTTGAAAATGGTTAAATTTTTGGGTATACCCTTACGAGTTTCTGATATCTTAAGCCAAACTTTGCCAAGGTTGTCTGCTTCCACATATTATGAGCACAAACTTAGTTATGTCCAATACTTTAATCACTGCTTTAATGTTTAAATTTTAATCTTTTCCTTTTTATGTAATTTATAATATCCAGTTGCACTAAAGTTCTTAATATGAAAAATTAAAAGAAAAAATCGAGGATACAAAACAATTGAGAAAAGTGATTAAATAGATGTCTGAATCTGATTTTGCAGTAAGCTTTCCATTGATTTTATATAAAGTATAAAAAAAAGTAAAAGCAAACCTAAACTGCTGAAACATTATTCTGTAATTTATCATTCTTAATTTCTTGGTCTCTCAAAAATCTCAGTTCTTCAATATATTGGAATGAAGATTAAGATGATCTGAATGTGCGCTTTCGGACATATTGAACCGAACAGCTTTGGAAGGTTATGGAAGTTTTTACCCGTCTTCTCTGAACTTTAACTCAAGGGACAGGATTAAGGACTATTGGAGACTTGGATTCCTTCAAAACAGGATTGTGACCAGAGATGCCAATGTGCCTGATTTTTCAGGTATTGCCTGATTTTTCGAGGCTCTGCCTGACAACCTGATAAGCCATTGAATTTGCTTGATTTTTGAAAATATGCCTGATTTTGCCTGATATTTGTGAATGTGATGAAAAATGGGTAGTAAGAAACTGGATTAGTCACCATTACTGAAGTGAAAAAGTGGAAATGTGGCTGAATCAAAGCAATTGAAAGATTCCCTTGAATTTTTATTTAAAAAAGGGAAATTAAGGGAATCTTTCGATTGCTTCGATGCTTTGATTCAGTACAATAATTGAACAAAGTTGGCTCACAACACATGTTAGAGAGAAAATGAGGATCGATGACCGAAAAAAAGATCATCACTTTTAGCAAAATTTCCGTTAATTTATTGTAGCCTGATTTTGCCTGATTTTTATTTCGCCAGTTCCCTGATTTTTGGAAAAAAATGTTGGCAACTCTGATTGTGACGTTAAAAAAAGAAATCTGTTATGCTGTTGTTCGGGAACCTCCGTAAGGTCTTCATGAAGCCATTCTGGTTCATGATTCTATCGAAATACGACTTCTGGGTCAGTTGGCCACTCAGAAGTGGTTTGGGATATACCGGAAATATCGAGGACCTGCTTTTGACATGTTTTAGAATCGTCTTTAATTTAAAAAAAAAAGAATTGTTTAAACTGAGAATCCATAGTAATCCTGTTGTAATTTATAATAGTCCGTAAACAAAAACCAATGCGAATCAAATATCGGAAAAACCAACCCAAATTGGGCTGAACCCACATAAGTAGTTAATCAAAAATATCTTTCAAACACGATCTTTTGTATTGAAATCTAGGTTTTTTTTTTTGTTTTTAGTGTTAAAAATCCAACGATAGTCACCCTACCCACGACGGCGAGTCAGTTAACTTTGCATACCCATGTCGTTCCGAATGGATCAATTTATTTCGAAATAAACTAATTAATAAAGGAGCCTTTATCGGACGTGTTACTGGAAACACGCCTCTCCTAGTACGTTCTTTCATTCTCTCGGGTGCAGATTCCAATTCATATCTGCCTGTACTCTGTACATATGAATGCAATTGCAACATTTGCAACCGCAACTGAATGACCTTTTATCTGTGCATACCATCGAGATGCTATGTAGGTAGCTGGTACGAATCAAAAACATCAGGTAGCTTGTAGGGAAATGAGTTTCGCCTCGTTAAATTGATAAGAATGTGACAAGTCCATGGTAAAGTGCAGCAAGTTTTGTGTTTGTGGGCACTTGGAAGCTTGTCTTAAGTAAGGTAGCAATGACTTTTTCGATTGACTGTAAAACTAAATGAAAACAACATTCAGAAGAACTCTAGAAAAAAAATATAGATTGAGGGTTTTTCTAAACAACAAATTTTGAGTTTCACACCAAATTCAATCCAAATTGCTCGATACAAAGTAATCAATTGGTTTAACATTCACTTAGTTAAAAGATCGCTGATCCCATCGACAAATATTTACAAAGACCTCTAACGGGCGGCCTAAATTGCAACTGGAACAGAATGTTCAGTGCATTCGATCATGTTAACTGTCTCGAATGAGTACCCTTTACTTTTTTCCTCAAGCTCTAGTAGATCGTATGAGCAAAAGGTGCATACGTAGAGGTTCTAATAGGTACGATAGAAGGTGTCACGGGACCTTGATCGACGAGGTATCCAGCCGGTTTTCTGAGCTGTAGTGAGTTGCAAATTATACATTTTACTAAGTAATTTTTCAGCGGGTCCTAAACGGCGTTATGTTTCTAGACGAATTTGTTTAAAAAGGTGTGTTTTTGTGTCTATTATCCCATTAAGAATAGTTTCAGATTTTAGTAAATAACTTTTTTTACAAACCTATCACCAGAATGTTTCCCCCATAATCAGAACACTGTGAAGCTTTTGATCTATATCATGATCTCATGATCTACGTTGTAGCAACAAATGATCGATCAAATCGTTTTGAAGACCTACCTACTTTTTATAACATATATTTGGTTTAACCGTTACTATTTAAAAAAAAACATATTCCAAACGAATATTTTTGATTTGTTTTGATATTCAGTTCAAATTGAAGTTTTGATCATTTCGAAATTGATTTAAGATATTTTATACGATGTTTAAAAACCTAAATATTAAAGAAGATCAGTGTTTTTATACTCACAATTGAAAACTTCAAAAATCTCTTCCGGAATTTGTTAAATTGACTGCTGAGGCCTACAATACAAATCCTGAAATTTTAAGAATGACCCAACCGTCTTACGGACCTGAACCCTCCATTCTTTTTTTACGATTTTCAAAAAGTCATCAAACTTGTTAACTTTTTTGTCTAAGCTCGAATGATCTTACGGTTTTCAACAGATTTGTTTCAAATAACATCGGAACTCAATCAACAATGGTTGTTGAGTTGTTCATGTATATATACCTAAATGAGAAGTGATTTTTTTTGTTCTGTTCAAATAAAAGGTGCCAAAATGTCATACAAATTTGAACTTTGGTTAAACTCTCCTTAGTGTTGACCAAAAGAGTTGAAAATTGGCATGGGTCTTCTTTACAGGTCAAGGAGCAATTCTCGATCCCAAAATTCTGATCCTGGTGTACCTATACAGCCATTCTGACGGACAGCAGTAGAATAACTTAGTACTATGGGCAAAAAACATCGAATAAATATTCAATCATTAATATTAAACGAATATTTAAATAAGGTAGTGTGGAGAGCCAAATTAGATTTTTAATGTGACGTCACAAACACGATTCTATCAAAAACTTAAATGAGAATGGCAGAAATTTCAAAGAAAAACACGCCTTTATTTCACTATGTTATGAAGACTGCAATTTCACACTGAAGCTGAACCGTGCAAAAATGATGAAACTTCAGCTTTAAAAAGGTCTAGCTGGAATCTAGTTATTGAGTGTTCTACTGATTGTCATGATTTTTATCCAACCGGTTTACCATATGCAATTCTTATGTAGAACAATTAACATCAATTATTGATTGTGAACTCGGTTTACTAAAATGCCAATAAAAGATTGAAGGTTTGTATGAAAATTTGTGTTTTGATTACTTTATTGAAATAAGAAGCTTAAACTGCACTGACTTGAACATTTTCATCGAAGACAGTTTTGCAAATTTGTGTAGAGAGAATCCACCATTTTTTCGAACCTCGAAAAACATTTTTTTAAATTACTCGAAAATGCAACTGAAAAGCCAGCACCTTCTAGAATAACATGTTTTCAAAGTAGAAAATTTCCAGTAAAATTTACGAATTATCTACTAAAATGGCAAGTTTCTTAGAGCAAATTCACTGGTGTTGTAAAAAAGGGGTAGAAATTTTGTTACTTTCTGCACATTTTGAAAATTCTGCCATTCAATAACATTTTTAAGATCTGTGGCCTTGAAGTTTTTTAACAACACGTGTTGTAGTTTCGCATGCTGGGATGCAAAAATAGCAATATTTCTGTCACATACGGCTGAAATAGAGACAGTGCTGTAAAAAAATACAACACCCAGAGATCTTGAAAACATTTTTGCACGATAAAATTTTCAAAATGCCAAAATTTCTTCGACGTGAAACTCGCCTCACAGCGAGGTAAAATTTACCTGAATTGAGGTTGGAAAAAAAGAACAATTCAAGGTCAAATTTACCATCTTGCTAGGTAAAATAAAAAAAAAAGGTAAAATTCACCTCGAAAGAGGGGTGGAAAAAATCACCTCGTATCTCGGTAAATTCACCGCTTTTTTTATTTTCCGTGCAAGAGAGGCAAAGGAAAAGATACACTGAAAATAATAAATGGGTAAAATTTACCGAGATAGCAAGGTGAACGCTCGGAAAATCCAAAAAGGTAACTTCTACCTCTTCGAGGTGAAACTCACTTCATAGCGAGGTAAAGCGAGGTAGAAAAATGATAAATTATTGTCAGGTATTTTAAACCTCGTAGCGAGGTGAAATGTAGATACCTAAATAGAGCTGAGTAAAAAGGTACTATTCACCTAGAAAAAAGGTAAACACAAAAAAGGTACATTCTATTCGTAGTGAGATGAAGTTTACATGAATTGAGCTGAATAGAAAAAGGTAAATCCAGAAAAGTACCTTTTTCAAACCAGCATCTTTCGAGGTTATACACATTTGCCAATTTGTCTACCAATATCAGAAGGAGCAAAGGAGAGATCATCTGGTTTAATCGTGACGAGAAAGTTGGGAAGAAAGCTGCATCGGTTAGGATGATCTATTCCATAGATAGATAAAACCAACTGGAACAAACGTTTACCTTTTTGCACGGTGAATAAGAAAACGGTACAATTTACCATTTTGCTAGATGACGAAGAAAAAATAGAATCTAGCTTTTTGTCAGAGTGAAAATCAAAAAGTTAGAATTTACCTAGGTGAATGAAAAACAGATAAAATTTAGCGTGAAAGAGGGGTGGAACAAAATCATTTTTTTTCTCGGTCAATTTTTATTTAACTTTCCGTGTATATCAATGCACACAACCTCAATCGTCAAAGCCGTGAAAAAGTAGTTTCAAAAATAGTTATGAATTTTCGAACGATATGTATGGAATTTTGAACAAAATTGTGATGAGAGGTCTTGCATTCTTTGAAATAACTTTTGTGACAATTGGTCAAATCAATGTTCGAAAGATTTCAATCTGACTACGCGACAGTTTTTCTTTGGAAATCCAGAAGTTTTTCCGCAAAATCTTAAAATTTCGTAAATCTTTTTTTTTTAAATGAAGTTGTAAAATATGCGTAAAATACGAATTGTTACAACTAGTAATGAATGCTTATTTTTTATTAAATTCAACAAAAATTAAAAATGTTTTAGTTATAAGCAAGGACTAATAAAATCGTGTACACGAGTGCCGACTCCCGCACGTTTACGATTTTTACTTATAAGGAATATTTAACAAAGTTTTTTTTTACTCCAATGATAAATAAATCTAAATTTTTTTTCCATCCGCAAAAACAATTTTTAAATAGAAAAAACTTTGGTTTACATTGCTATATTTTTTGCTAAGAATTGTTCAATAAGAAGTTTTGTCAAAAAAACTAATATTTTTAAATTTTTGCATAATTTCTGCGGAATTTCAATAATAATAAATATTTAATAATATATAATAACAACCAAAAGGTTGGTCTACAAATACATTTGCAAAAAAGGAGAAATATAACCTAAGAATCTTGCAATCCTATGATCCATACTTATACAGTATTTGACAATGTAACTGTCACCAGTTTACAGATGAATGAACTGCTAAATAGAGCTAACACAAGATCATTTGAAAAATCAGACCGAAAAAACTTTTAAAAAGTTTCCACAAGGCTTCAATGATCATTCATGTCTTACAAATGAATGATTTTAATCCATAACAAAACATTCACGAAAAATGAAGTTTCATCATGATTTTTTAAATTAATAACTGATAGGTTGCAGCTGTTTGTCAAGGTGAAAAATGGCTTCTGAATGCAATTTGACCCTAGAATCGACATGGTTGACCAAATCAAACACCGTTTTGATGAGATTAGTTTATAACATTTTCTCCAAACTCATCAATCCTTGTTTTATTTAAATTTTTTTTTTAATTGTGTATATCGTTAATTAAATGAAGTTGTTAAAAAAGTTGCACTTGAATTGTCCAATACTGTACGTATAGGATTATTGTGGAGTAAATTTGGTAGTTTACGGATGAAATTCCCAATTAAATTGTTTGACTCAAGGTATTTTGCTTGAGCATTGTACAAACAAAATATACAGAAAAAAAAAACTTTTTTCTTAATTCGAGGCTTGTCGATCATTCTTATATTAGTTGCTCAATTTCAAATCTATGTTTTATCAATTTTAAATTGTACTGTATTTAAAAATTTCATGATTATTGTTTAAGTGCCCTTCAAAGCTGATCGTATCAATATGACCCGAAGCGTAGATTCAAAGCATCTTCATTTCAAAATACTGAAGAACCGTGATTTTTCAAAGACCAAGTATGTTCTATGAAAATGATAATCAAACTAACGAAAAAAAAAATTGAGTTAAAAAAATCGGTTAATTGAGAAATTAGACACAGCAAAGCAAAGGAAAAATTGGATGTCCTTTTTAAAGTAAGATTTTTCTCTACCGGAAAAACCGAGATGGAGGTCAAAATGTTCATCGGTCCCCTAAATATTTGCACATCGTCGGATAGATGTATTCTTGACAATTCCAAAAATCAGAGAAGCGCTTAAATAATGAAAAGCTGTCAGAAAAATAAAAGTTAAGTTAATAATAACATTATTCTTTAGTATTTATTTTCATTACAGACAACTAAGTGTAACAAATTTACATATTTTTTAAATATTGAGAAACTAGAATAAATTACCTATACATTGAATCTAATGTCATTAAAACCGGTCAATATTTGTGGCAATGGGAACGACAATAAACTACAAGTCAAATTTCTCCGAAATCGAATATATATCTCATCTCTAATTCTATTTAAATAATTAAATCTATTGGAAACATTTTTTTTTTCGCCACAAATAGCTTAATTAGAGGTCATTAAAATTATTTCCATTTATAGTTCATGCAGTGCAGGGTTAAAGTTCCATTTGTAAAGTAGTTTCTAGGTTAACTTTTTAATGCATAGTGTTGTTATAAAACAAAACTCATCAAAATCCAAATATCTCTAAAACGCGTGGATATTTTTAAGTGATGTTTTGACAAAAAATATTCTAGAGATTAAAAAAAAATTTCTATGTAATTTTTATTACGATATTCTAATGTATGTGCGAGATATCGAACAAAGTATGTTCAAAAGTTGCTAAAATCAATTATTTTTTGGGAAAAGATGTTTTTGGAAAACAGCTGTTATTTTTTCAGATCTGCAAATTTCAGCAATTTTTTTTTATTTTCAATCAATCAGAAACACCTTCCTGCATCCAATTAACAAGGTTTTGGATAAAATTTGCAAAATTTTATTGAAATGAATTAAAAATTTTAAAAATATTCATAAAAACGACTTCAAACCTGTTAAGTTGTGTTATTCGAATTAAAATGATATTATTTTACTGAATTAATAACTGCTATTCTCATTTAAATAAAAAAGTCATGCATTAAATGGTTAAGGTTGCCAGAATTTTCCCAAACGCATCTTTTGGCAGAAAAAGTTTAGAATATTTTAACTGAAAACCTGGCAAAATCCGGGCATTTGCTATCGGAATTTTTAATACCAAATCCAAGCATTATCCGTAAATTCAGCATCAATCAAAAAAAAACACTTGAAACTCTTTTTTTCATCGTACACTTCAGCAAATTTTAAATCGTCAAAAAAAAATCATTCATGAATATTTTTACAAAACTCCTTTAAAAATGGATTTTTGTATCAAAAATCAGAAAAGACAATATCATAATTTCTTTGAATTAATTTTGCAAATCTTAAATATAAAAATGGAGGCATTTTCTTTGTAACAACATCACGTATGAATGGTCGGTCGGAATGAAGTGAAATTTGGTATCCGAGGGTTTTTTGGGTCAGAGATGGTTTGTATAATAGTTTCAAGGATCTCACTTTTTATGGAAGGTGGTCCCAATACAAATTCAACTTTTTTTTGTTACGATTCCCATAAGAATCTATTCGCGAGCACGATGCAGTTAAGGACGTGTAGATGAAATTATATATTTATTACGATATATACTTAAGAAGATAAAACCACTGACCATACTGACTGGTCACTCGGATTCATTTTCTGGATAATTTTTCCAACAGTACGCAATGTCGATTCCAGAGTGCGCATCGATCGATTTGAAGAAAGGCTATCCCAGTTAGGAAATGCCACCCAACTTTAAAAATAAGACACGCAATTTCTACGATAAAATCGGGCTAAACAGGACCATTTTTCCTACAGGGCATTTTTTGTCAAATTTTTCAGTCTCGCCACTTGCCGTCGGTATTGCGAACCTGCAAAATGTGACAACCAAAAATTTGACAGAAAATGGTTGAATTTTTGTTCTAAGTGTCATGTCAGTGTGGCCAGTGGTAAAACGAAGTTTACCGGGTCAGCTAGTGAAGAAATAAAAATGCGGTCAAAATACGGTCAAAATCCGGGCTTATTTCAATGAAATCCCGACTTTTACAAAATTTGTATCAAATAAATATCTGTGCAAGACCGGATAAAGCCGGCCAACCCGCAAGCTCACCCTAAATAGGTTTGAGTTGTGGAAAATATCTTATAACTTTTTTTTTATGTTGAAATCGGCTTTAAATTGTTGTATTCTCGCTGAAATTGTGTTGATCGATTTAGATAGGACCGTTAAGATAGTAGATAGGACCGTTAAAATATAGCAAATGTTTTCTTCAAAACATCACCGAGCAACATCAACAAGAAATCCCAAAGAAAGAAAAAAGTTGTTCCCAATCATTTATTTTAACGACGTTATTTTATGAGCTTATCATAATTTGTTTGACTTTAAATTGTAAATTCAAATAAAAAAAATGGATAGTTTTTTCGAAACTTTCTGTATGTTGAGAAGTGAAAATTTTATTATTTGTTTCGATTGTCTGTTATTTTGATTGGATTGTTGTTCCATAAATTAAAATACGATTAAAAGTTGTGTTGAAAATGTTTTGTATTGTAATTGTAAATTTATATTTAAGTGCAGTTTTATTACTCAAAATATGCAACAGTAGTAGTAGTGGCTGTAGTTTTATTCAGTATCAGTATCCAGTCGTTATTTTCTTAATAAATGTTATAGAGAAGGCTACAATAACTTTGTTTTAAGTTGGAAGTTAAACCGATAAAAGATAAAAGTAAAACTTTTTTTAATTGAATAAATCTTGTAACTTTTATGTATATTTTAAAGAAGCTTTTTTCGAGTTTTTCAATTTTTTATTTGATTAGCATTTAATTTTACAATGATCAAATTAAAAAGAATTCCAACTTATTTTTTCATATCAGTTAGAAACTCGAAATTCTGTGGAATCAAGATACATTTTTTGCGGAAATACTACCTCATTTTTAAGGAGTTCAATTTGAGAGGTGGCCTGTATATACCTTTATAATAAGGTTGCCATATTGATCGGAGTTATCCAGGTTTTCCTGGATATTTGATACAAAATTTGGGCCGGCCTGGTTGCCCGGATTTCATTAAAAAAGTCCGGATTGTGCTCGGCTTTATTCACCTTATTTGCTTAACCATACAAAAAAAAACAAATTGTGTTGTATTGTTTTTTTTTTATTTTTGTGTCCAAAACGAACTATTTCAGCAAGTTTCTTAAAATTAATCATCAATGGTTTTTGGAAGCCTAAAGTACGGTTTAAAATCTACTGATAAGTATTGATGAAAAAAAATGTTTTCAAGTTTAAGTTTTTGTTGAGTAATTCTTGGGCTTTGACCGAATTTGCCCGGATATTGAATTGATTTTGAATCAAAAATTTTGACATTAAATTACCGAATTGGCAAGGTTGTTAGATGAGTTTGACAGGATTTTTCCGGTTCAGGTATGTGTTGAAAAAGTTCTGGCAACCTTTCTATGTATATATTCAAAACTGGCATCAACAAAGTTTGTAAAAATAATACATACTAAACGTCAAACTTTATAATGTTAGCACCACTTTGAAAAATATAACATTTATCGTTAAAATTTGCACCATGTTTAAAAAAAACTGGGGCAGAAATACAATCTTAATGCTGTCCTATTTTTAAAATATTCGCACCCGATTTTGATTTCACAAGATTGCGCGATTACCGTGTTGCTCAGTAATATTCCACATTCGACATGTTTGCGAAAAAGCAGCTTCCACAGTGTAAGAGTAATGTCTTGTTAAAATAGATGTTCCGTAGAAATATTTATTTGGGCAGATGTGTGCCACCAGAGCGTATGTTTGTAACTTAAGAGAAATGTTTAAAATTTTTCGTACGAACTCTCTATGGTTAATAGAGCATTTTACTCCCTGTTATGCCCCGATAACGGTTACAAACGTTTGCTCTGTTATGATTTCTTGTGTTTCACAGTCATTTTGAAAAGCAGAGATTCAGTAATGAAATTCGCTTTATGGCATTTGAAAGTGGCTAAAAAACAACAAGAATGTTACTTTCGAATCAGCACTTTTTTGTGATTTATTATGTAAGTATATTTTATGAAATCAAGAATGTGGATTGCTAAAACACGTTTGCCGATTTTTTGAATGCGCATCATGAATGCAGAAAAAGCAATTCTTTCTCTTTTTTCGGAAAGTATGGAAGCAATATAAAAAAAATGTTAAAATACAAGCTTTCAGAAGCATCTCTAATCCACGTGAAATTTTAATTTTATTAGTCTCAGTTTTAGAAAACCTAGAAATGCAGCTTTATCTTACCGTTTTCTAATGGTATTTTAATTTATCCGAATTTTTTTCCTAAATTTTGAACTTATTTAATGTAGGAAAAAGGTAGAAATTATGTGAAATGACGCCATCCGTTGGGACTTAATTCTTATCGATGAATTTTAAGGAATTCTGAAACATTATGGAACAACAAAAATGGGTCTTTGAGGTTTATTTTTGGCGATTTGGAGTTTAAATGATCAGAAATATCATTTTTAAGAACATAATGTACAAGAAAACACACATAAAATAACACATTTATGCAATGTAAATAACAAAAAAACTTCATGTTCAAGAATTTCTTAAAAAAGCATTTAACATTTAGCATGGGCGTGAAACATCCATAACAGTTGAAATCTGCTTCGTCAAATGAGGTGGGTACGTGACTTGACTGGCGTAGGCGCGATCCGTCAGCAACCGGAACCAATTTTCTGTCTTCATCAGCTTCATCGAAACGAATTGCCGAGTCGACTCAGCACTTTTGCAAAAGGGAAACGAACAAGTTTTTTTTTAAATATAGAAGTCTTATAAGCTTTATGAAAAAGTTACGTAAATGACAAATAATTCTGTCTCAAATTCTCTTTTAAAGTTTAGATCAACCAATTCGATGATTTGTTACAATACAAATAACAATGAACAAAAATAGTTGGAGAGACCAGTTTAGCAGATAATGTCAAAAACCAATTTTAAACTAACACACTTCAAAACCCACAAAAGATGATTGATAAAACAAACCTAGTTTCCGAATGTAGGTTAATCGATTCTATCATGTAAACTGTATCAACCTCACCTGACAAAGTAATCAAAATCCACTAAAAGGGCCCACTCGATCAGGGCACACGAGAGACTTTGTCAGGTATTATCCGTTAATCACCGGCAACTGAACCGCAAAGCCTCCGGCATACATACAATATTGAACTTATGCGGTGATTTTGTGATGTGTTTTTTTTTTCATTCTTAATAATGAAACGGCCATACACTGACTAAAACTGCCTGTGAGCCTTAGATTGAGAGAATACAGCCATTCAGCAAAATCTCCACCGATCAGTAGGTAAGTAAGTAAGTAACCGGGGCCCAACGTTCGTTGTTGTTTCTGTAGAGTAGTGCTTTGACAACATGATCGATGTCAATTACCTCAAGGTGGACACCTTACCGAATCGACCCGGCCAATTGTTGTTTGCCGCCTGGCAGCAGCCAGCCGCTGAACGAGAGGCACCTTCAAGTTACTGGGTAGGTAACTTCATCGTCGTTGTCGTTGACGCTTTTGGTGAGTCAATGGGTAACTCCTGCCCGATCGCGATGCTCAGGTGAGCGAACGTGTGTGTGCTACAGGGCCATTTTGGGCGACCAGAACCTACTTACGCCAATAATGTTCTAAGTTAGGTAGGTGTAAGTTCTATCCCCTAAATTAAGAAAAAGTAAAAGTGACAAATTAAAAAAATACCGAAAAACTGATAAGTTCTTATCCACTCCAAGGTAATTACTTACAATACTAGGTTTCTGACATTTGCAGTAAGTAGGCGAGAAGAGAGCGGCTTGTGATTTCTGTTTACAAGTTAGCAGTGTTATATCCTCCCGCTAATATCAAAAGGCAAGCTTTGATCTCAGCTGTTCTATGGACCAAAGGTAAACAAAGGCAACGAATCAACAAACATGGCTGTTTCTGAAACTTGACAGATCGGATCACCTTATTTTAATCCCCCTTAACCCACTCTACGAAGACAATTTGACACTTTTCAAAGTTTGACTATGTGTAACTTTTTTCAAGCGGTTTCAAAAAATGCCCCTAAAAAGTTCATTGCATTTTCAAGTTTGCATCATTATATTATTTTTTAACGCTAATTCAAGGCTTCAAGGCTAAACTCCCTAATAATTTCTAGAGTATCAGTTTGACACCCCTCGCTTAAAGCCGATATATTCTCTTGGTTTGCAACCAGTTTTTATACAGTTTATAATCTTGGGAACCTTGAGACGCAAATCAAATATAATTGGCAAACAATATTCAGTTACAATCATTATTTCTTATGTTATTCAAAGTCGAAGAAAAAAAGTTCGTTGAAACAAACTGCAGAAAATTGGATTATAATCTGTTCCAATAATTATAAAAACAGTTTATAATAAGGCCAGAACAAATTTCAAATCCTTCTTTTGTCAGTCGGAGTTGGAACATCGCGAGGGGGGGACAATAAAAAATAATGCGAAAAACAAATAGGGTAAGAACACTATATATTGAACACCATCTTTGGGATTCAACACATTTGTGCCCAATAAATAATAATGAAAGGTTTTTCTGATAAAATTTTGATAGCGTAGCTTAAGCTTATTTCTCTGCTTCGAATCGATATATTTTTTTCGCGGAAATATGTTTGAAATTATTATGTAAGCCTTTTTATTCAAAATTACTTTTGTTCCAATGATTAAACACAATGATTCAAGTTTTGAACAGGCAATGTTCTAATTATTGAACACGTAAACATTGAATATCATTGCATATATTTAGGGGTATTTCGCTCGATAGTATGCCTTGCAGGGACGATTTTGGTTGAGTTAGCAACCGAGAAACAGTTTGTTTACATTTCCAAACACCAACCGATGTTTGTTCAATAACTGGTACATGCATTTCTTTACAAAACGAGTACTGCAAGATTGAACGTTCAATAATCGTAACATTAGCGTTTTCTGTGATCCAATGATTGAACACTTTAATTTGTTAAATTTTAAGAAATTTAGGATTATAAAGGCTGCCACTCTTCCAGAAATCATTTAAAAAGACTTAGTTGAAACCACTAATATCATTATCTTAGACGTTTATTTTTCTTTTATTCAATTTTTCCCCCAATCAAAAATAGGCTGTTTTCTTCATCCAGTCGTAAAACCATGCCAAAATTTGACCACATATTCAAGTTTCGGGGATTGTGGCTTTAAGAGTCCGAGATTCTTGATAAAAATTTGAACAGAGGTAGAAAATGCTTCAACAGTGGCACAACGAATTTTGATTCATTTTTCTACTGTATATTATTGTTTTAATCGGTTAATGTTTTACTAGTCTTCAATATCTGGTACCTGTTCAATAACTAGTGCTTCTACCCTATATTGGAATAAATTGCACGAAAGCTTGTATGCAACAAAATTGAATACTATATCGTAGCACAAAACCTATTATTATTATTATTTCTTTATTTCATTCTTGCAACGTAAGATTACAATCTTTTTAATTGTTACAATGTGGTAGGTTGTTTTCTTGTATTTTTTTATAACTAATAACTAATCGTTCCTAATTTGTTACGTTTTAAATGTCGTTCTACTCCACGAATTCCTCTAGCAAACACCTTTTGAACTCTGATTTGTTTTGAATTGTTTTTAAATTGAGAGGAAGATTATTCCAACTAACAATACCTCTAACGAAAAAGGATCTACCGTAGTAAGTCGAACTATGCGGAGGGATAACAATATTACCAGTTCGAGAATTCCTTAATGGGATTAGTAAAGTTTTCAAATAAAGCGGTTTTCCTGTTTTTAAAATCCTATGCATTATCACACATGAGCGATATTTCTGAAAGTTATCGAAAGAACAGCCGATGAGTAATTTTTGCAAGTGTGACACTCGAGAGAAACGCGACAAATTGAAAACGTATCTTACGCAGGAATTAAGAGCAATGCGCATTCTGTTTACGGATCTTTCTAAAGCATTAGAATAAAGAAAATCTCCATAAATGAACAAGGGGAAAACATAAGTCTTGAAAAGTTTAAGTATAGTAGAAACGTCCAGGTGATTTGTCGTCAGGTTTAATCTTTTGAGTGCACCATAGATTTTACAGCATTGAGCATTGATCTGACGGTTCCAAGAAAGATCCCGATCGAAAATGACTCCGAGGTTTTCAGCGTGGTCAACAAATTGAATAGTAGTGTCGTTGAGAACTAATGGAGGAAAAACTGGCGAGGATATGTACCTACTACCGAAACAAAGAGCTTTGGTTTTGGAGGGGTTTATAGGTAAAAGATTAACTTCGGACCATACTTTTATTTTATCAAGATCTTGATTAATTTTGGAACAAAACTCGTTCAAATTTGGAACATTTTTCTCACAGAGGTAGATCTGCACATCATCTGCGAATAGATGAATTGAGCAGTGCTGTAGAACAGATGGATGATCGTTTATAAAAAGCGAGAAAAATAGTGGTCCTAAAATCGATCCTTGAGGTACACCTGATTCAATGGAAGTAAACTCAGAAAAATCACCGTTGAAGAATACGGCTTGTGAACGACCTTCAAGATACGACTGGACGAGTTCAACCGCTGGTCTTGAAAAATTGTATTTAGTTTTCAGTTTAAGGATGAGTTTAGAATGCGATACGCGATCGAAAGCTTTTGCAAAATCAATCAAAAGCAAAGCTGCAATACCTTTTTTATCCAAGGTGAGCGCTATATCATTATGTACTTTCATAAGAGCAGTTTCAGTACTGTGGGAAGAACGAAAGCCAGACTGAAATTGGAATAGTATGTTATTTTGGTTCAGGTAACCTGTTATCTGATTTTTTATAAATTTTTCGAAAAACCTATAAATCAAGTAAATTTTTATCAAATAATTCAATCAAATCAAGAAAACAAAAGGTGGAATATCTCCCGACTTCTTAAATTTGTTTTTTGGTCTTGTAATCTTTCGGATATTAGAATTTTTTATCGAAATGTTCATAAATTACTTCAAAATGTATTTATTTCCCCCTTCGGGTTTTTTGGAAATTTCGAAGGGTGATGGGAGCCCCCCCCCCCCCCCCCCCTACAAAAGAAGAAATTGATATTTGTTCCAGCCTAACTATGGATGGCAAAACTCGTCAGATTGGCTTGTCCAGTGAAAGAGAGTGCATTTTTCCGTCTGTTCTCCCTAAGCTGTGCCGGGGAGAGATAAATCGCACTGCAGTCAGTGATGCCAACTACTTTTCAGAAATGTCTGAAAAAAATTAAGAAAATATATCTGGAAAAGTCTGGACGGCGAACTTTATGGGTGAAGACCTTTTGTTTTGGTCGCCAGATCGCAATATTGCATTCTATGGAATAACTCATTAATTGATGATAATCAACATTCTATACACTATCAATGCATAAGACCATTGAGGTGCTGCCGGCGGTATTACGTTTTATGCTTAACTTCCTGATTACTATCATCTTCGTAGCATTCCTTACACTTCAATTACTAATTCAAATCTTTTCCTGCCATTTTGCAACAAAAATTTTGAAGTTTGACTGTTTTGTCAAAAATTTCATGTCGCGTTTCAAAAGTCTGGAAATGTATGGAAGAAGTAACAAAAGTCTGGAAGTCTGGAAACCTAAAAAAATTTCTGGTAGAAGTCCAAAAAGTCACTGAATGCAATCAAATGTGAGATTGTCAATACATAAGAGTGAGCGAGAGTATTCACATCTGCTGATGAAGAGAATTCCCTTCTATGGAAAAATCTATTGCGCATTGAGTTGACTAGAAATCTGAAAAAATTATACCGGTTTTAAACAAAAATTGAAATTCCATGTTTATAACCTTCAAGCATACAATCATACAAACTCTTGAGTTTATCTAAAAATTTAATTCATGAATAGCTTCAACTGACTTTCGATGTGTGATAAATTCGTATTAAGTAAATAGAGGACAATAGGGATACTTGATCCCCTTTTTCTTATTTTTATCATATCTTTTTGAAAAAGTTTAGCAACTCGCCGTCTTTTGATCTGACAGCGTTTAACTTCAAGTTACTATGCCCCAGTTTATCAACGGGTTCATGTATCGTTCCAACTTTAATAGAAAAGTTGGAACGATACATGAACCCGTTGATAAACTAGAAGCATTTCCGTGGAAGTAAAAAATTGCGATATTTTTAAAGTTAAGGGAAACTTAATCCTTTATTGAAGGAGATTTGATCCTTCATTCCGGGGGCCCTAATCCTTATTAAAAAACAAACGAAATATCAAAAAAGCGAGTAAGCTTTAAGTTGTTCTGAGATGAAATTTCAATATTATTTATATGATTGTCGTGTCACAAAAAGGCTATTTGAGGAACATTTAGTAACTTTCATGCTCGCATTCGAGATAATTCGCACCAATTCCCTTTGGAACCTTTGTTCAGCGGAATCCGAACTTTGAGGCACGCGTTTAAGTAAAAAAAAACGAACACAAACTCATACAGTATCTCAATGAAACTTGATGTTCCCTCGAAGAGTTTTCTTTTTCTTAACTCTAAGTGTACATGTACGAGGATATGAAGGTTAGTATCTTACAAATGCTAAAACCACCAACCCTAGCTCAAAAACCATTAATAGACTTGGTTGTACAGATGAAACAAAAAAGTTGTTGATTTTTCAGTACAAAATATTCAATTTTACCATACAAACATTAAAGTTCAAATTTACTCATGTAAACGTTAATTAAAAAATTCTGCAAAAATCATGGTTGAGTTTTGAACCAAACCGAAGCTTTTTAGAACCCAAGGAAATTCAAATTCCAAATCGACTCAGTCAATTGCATAAATATCTATTTTGCAACTTCACATTAAAATGTTTATTTTTAGTTACGAAATTTGGTTTCGAAAAGGCCTGCTTTTCCCACCGAAATACCAATGTCGAAAAAAGTACTTTTTGATATAGTTTTCAAAGTAGCATTTTTCGACACTATTTTAATTGGAAAGGAAAAACTACAATCTTTCTTTAGGTTGAAAAAGTTTATTCTGAAGGTTTTTTTTGCGGTATTGCAAAAAATTGTATTTGCAACTCGATTTTTTCAGCACTTGACGTAATTGTCCGACTTGGCAAGTCTTGTTGGATAAATATACGACAAGTACTGGAAAAAATCACTTTTCGTAACTTGTTGCATAAATAACTATTTCCATCATCGTTTAAAATATCAAATTGGTGCTCTGCTTTTATATGATTCTATAGCAAAATGTGCAAAAATGTATGTTTCGCTTGTATGGAACCTTATTTATTTTCCCTGTCCAATAGGGAACGGGTTTCGGAATACCATAGTATTATTTTTTGTAACTAAATAACTTAATAGGCATCATTAGCCTGTAGGGAAAAAGCGTCCTATATGCGCATTAGGGTGTCCCAAAATTGCATAATTTCTGGGAATCTGGGGGATCACCCTCCAAATGGTAGATAAGGATGTGGAGAACAAACTTTTGTATGGGGTCGACTAAAAAAATCATGTTTAGAGGTTCCGCAGGGGCGATCTTTAAAAAAAAGTCCACTTTCAAAATATTTGACTTTAAATAAATTCTGGGTCCAAAAATTTTCACAAAATTTATATATTTTATATTTGTTCAATTTTGTTTCGGTTAAATACTACATGTAAAAAATGAAAAATGAAAAATGAACCAATTCGTATCAAAATTTAAAATAAGCAAGCTTTTTTTAAGAAAATATTTTTTTTTTGGTCCAAAAATTTTGTATTCATTTGACCAAAATGTGTAACTAGCGTAAAATATTTTTGATACCAATGCCATCAAAAGATGCGGATTTTTGTACTTAAACTTTGCTGAACAAAGCATGTTGTTTGTATCATCGTGTGAAGAGCTATTCACGGTTCAATCCTTAATAAAAATCACATCTTAGGATATTTTTATTTAATTTATCAAATTCGTACTAATAAATACCTACTTTAGAATCAAAACACTTGCAAAAAAGACTTTGATGGTTTAAAAGAATGATCAGAAGGCTATATGCCAGATTTGAGCTGAACCTGACAAAGGAAAAGGGTTGCACTGAATCTCAAGTGTAAAAGGGATTCTGAGACATTGTGTTCTGAAGGAGCATAAAAAACTGTTTTTTTATCAAATATTTTTCTCTTTACCAATCGATTGCTCAGTTATGTTGATTTTATTAAAATTTCAATTCAGACTAACATTTCACCTGAAGATGGCAACTCGATTGGACTTAAAACAAAAAAGTTATGACTGTTCAAAGATTGTATTTTGGTCGCAAATTGTCCTGTAAAACGCAATGAGTAAAATGTAC
Source organism: Uranotaenia lowii (assembly GCF_029784155.1). Taxonomy (NCBI): domain Eukaryota; kingdom Metazoa; phylum Arthropoda; class Insecta; order Diptera; family Culicidae; genus Uranotaenia; species Uranotaenia lowii. The sequence goes on along the minus strand of NC_073693.1, from coordinate 265,557,735 downwards.
ACATTGTGTGTTAAACTACAATTATGTTTATTCTATTTAACCCGTTGTTTCAGGATAGAGGCATTTTATAATGGGAGGCATGATGGAGCATACAAAAATACTCGCTTATTCTACTTTCCAATATTTATGAAACCATCATTAAAGCTTAAATTTGTTCTACTTCATTTCTAGGTTCTAGGTTCATTTGAATAAGAAACAAAAACCACCCAACTTTTTGTTTTGGGCTTCTTTATGTATAATTTTTAAGAGTCAAAATGTTACATCAAAAGATAGCAAAACCTTGTTTGAATTTAAAAAAAAATTGAGTTAGTGATTTCATAAAATTGTTTCTTGCCAATTGTTCAAAGCGTATCACTGTCAAAATGCATTGATTAGATATGTTGTCTTGACAGCCATTTCGTCAGACGGCCGAAGGCGCATTTAGGAACACTTTCCCCAATTTGATTCATTAGTTTTCTAGTATAGTGAAACAATATGTATAAAGCCTCCCTCTTTCTACCGTTTCTCCCCTGAAAGAACGGAAGATGCCTTGTATCAGTGATGTCAACCTTCCAGATTTTGTCTGGATCTTTCAGACTTTTTGGATGTTTGTAAGACATATTTTTTGGTTTCCAGACATCCAGCCTTTTGTCATTTCTTCCAAACATTTCCAGACTTTTGAGTATCGACATTTATTTTTAGAAAAAATAGTCAAATAGTCTACTCTTAATTGTCAATATAACACTATGGGAAGTTTGGCGGCTTGTAATTTTATTCGGGTGCATTCAAATTATACATTTTTTTCGGGGACCCTCAAAGAATTCTTGAAATCTTTAATTTTGCACCATGAATTTTTTTATGGACGCATTCTGAAAACCAAGGAAAACAAAATCCCTATTCAGACCTTGAGTGTCAATTTGACACTCCTCGCAAAATTTATAGTTTTGGAAACCTTGTGATGTAACTCAAATATGTTTCTCTAACATTATCCACTTACAACACTTCAGTTTTCCGAAAAAAACATGCTTTGGAAAAAGACAGAAAATCTGTGAAATTGCAAGACAAAAGTTTCGAAAAACAGCAACATTTAAAAATTCGTCAAAAATTCTATGTTTCGTATTTTAAAATTCTAAAAATGCAAAAATGTGCCAAATGACGTCAACTTTTCAATCCTCTTTTCGAAATTTATCTGGTGTTACTTAAACAATGTTGACGATTCATTGATTGAAAAGTACGGTTTTTACCATTTTTTTACATGTTTTTGATCATGATCTTACAAAAATTCAAAAAATAACTTTATTCTATGTGCAACGTATAGCTTCTAACTTCAGCTTTCTTAAACACTAAGTGAATTTTTTTTTTGAGCATTCCGTTGCTGATCTATAATCTTTTTTCCGAAACATGGTTTTTCGGGTTGTTTATCAAAGTTTTTGAACAACGGAAAATTGACATGTTCTAGATGAATATTGTAAATTTAATGAAAATCGATTGGGAAACAAGAGAGATATATATTGGTTTTAGTCAGGAGTGTCAAATTGACACTCCAGGAACTGTAACGTGTAAAAATTTCAGGATCGGATGAGGGTTAACAGTTCAAGCTAAGGTTGATCACTCTTGTTCAAGAAATTGATAAAAAAAATATCATAAATCAACAAGAATGCAATCAAATTATTTACGCTGCCCCATTCATCTGCTGGAGGTGGGTATGTCATTGAAGTACGCTCTGTAGGTCAAACTCAACGGTGGGATCCGAAAAATTCACAGGGTGACTCACCTTTTTGCTGTTTAAAAAGTTGAAGGTTATAAATGCTCGGATCTTGGAAGCAAGCGGTTAAGTTCAAATTAATGCCGTAAACCTTGCCACAAAACAACCACTGAGCTGAGCTGCTCCACGATGCCATTGATCACAGACGTATGATAGGTATCAAAAAGAATTCAATGGAATCCTTTGTAGCATAATCGGATGGCATGGCACCAGTAACAGGAAATTAATTGTGGCTATAACAGACACAAACCGTCAAACCGTGACCGTCGACCGACTGCTACTCGATCGATAGAAGAAAAACTCCGTAGGGTGTCGAGATGATCAGATCGCTATCTCAGTAGTACGTAGTCGTCTACCCCCGTTCGGTCGTTCGTTCCGAAAATGATCAATAACAATTACATCCGACAAGATTTCCGCCCACCTCACCGCGCGAAGAGCTGTTCCAGCGATGTTTGAAGCCAGCCGACCCAATCTGAGAAATCCTACACAGCTTATCGAATCGTTGTCATCAAAGCAGAACCGGACGGATCATAAATCTCCCGGTTCCGATAGCGATCTGAGTCTGGCGGTCTGACTGCGAAGCAAAAAGAAGCCTAACGTCTAGTCTAGTCATCAGGGGACATCGCGTATGCTCCGATAAAGGTAATTCGCCAACGCCATCATGCCGCTTGAATGTAACCTATAATTAGCGCGGGTCAAAGGCTCCCCGGAGATATCTACCTAGAGACCCACTTTAGCGTACTATACTTAGTGTGACTTTAAGCAGGTTTTCAAGCGCAGGTTTGGCACAGGTGGAGGAATGCCCTTTTTAGTGGGTCTTCAACAGTTCTTGATCAGCGGAGTAGTAAAAGTGCCTGTTATACAAAACTTTTTTCATAACCTTTTTGTTTTGACAATTTTAATTGCGAGCATTAAAACCACAAACTCCAAAACTTCAGCCTCTTCAATGTCATTGGATCCAGTTTTGAACAGTTTCAATTAATGCCGAGCATCTGCCCCAGGTCTAATTTGTGCGCTCGAAAAAAAAACTCACAATGCCAGTCAACGAACTTCATCTACTATGACGGCCACGACGATTTCCAATTGAATTGGTTACTTCACTCATCGTTTCAGCGGGTTTTTTTTTCTAGTAATTTTTTCGAAGGTCACTCGCGGCCTAGCATAGTCCAACAAGCCCGGTGTGGGACAACGAAGTGGGAGACAGAGATGTAAAAATCAATCAACTGCCAACTTTTCCGACATCTGCTGGCAGTCCAAGATCAGCATTTCACGAATGATCACACGAATGGGTACATGCAAGCGGTTGAAATTTGAATGATCGATTTCGGTGAATGAATCGACACATGCCACCAGATAGATGCTCTGGTCATACTTGTTTTGATAAATGTATCATAAAAGTGTGAGAACTGTGAGTTCTTAGTAAAGATCATCAATAGTTTTAAACCAAATATTTGAAATTTGAATTATTGACAGTGGTTGAAAAACAAACAAAATCTAAGAGTACTTGCTCATCAATTCTCACAAAAAAAATGTGGATGTGAGAACAATTTCTGTTAACCTTGTTATGTCAATTTTCAACGGATCGAATTTGGGGCAGACAGTCAGTTTTGAGGGACATATTTTAGGAGCAAGGTTGTGACATCGTTCAACTTCGAACAAGTGGTTAAAAAAAATTCAAGGTTCCATTCCATCGGTTTCTAATGGAAGTGAGTCCATTATGATGACAAGTGCATGGCAAATATGAGCAGAGTCTAACAGTTGTCTTCTTTATTTATGCAGTGGTGGTTGGCCTTCACCAGACTGTAGTTGCAAGATCATTAACCATTCACTGAATTATGGTTCAAATAGAAAAAAAGAAGACATGTAGATCATCATAAGAAATTGAAATCTGTGGCATACGTTTCAAGTTTTTTAAATGATATTTAAAAAAAAACGATTTAACCAATTAGAGCTTGTATTTAGGTTGTTAACTTATTATATAATTTAAAAAAATCAATAGAAACAAAACAAAACTTTCGTGAACTGTGATAAGAAGAATCACAATAATTTTTCTTCTAAAACTGGAAGATGTAGAAAGACAAAGTCGTGATTTCTAATGAACCGTTGCCAAGAACAATCACAAACCTCTGTTGATGACGACACGCATATTAGAAACCCATCTGAGCAAACGATCAACAATCAACGCATGAGCACCTCTCACCTACAAAAAAAATGCATTAGGGTGGCAGCAAAATAGGTTATGTCGAATTTCGAAAACCGGCCATATAGGTTTTGTAGATTGGTCCAAAAAAATTGACCTGAGCAAAGTTACAGCTCAACTGGACTTGATTTTGGGGTGCCTCAAAAAGATCAAAGTTTCGGGCTTTTTGACCCCCAAAAATCACCAAAGAGGAGACCAATGGAAATCTGGAAAATCGAAATTTTAATTTGATTCCAAATTACACCAAAATGCATAAAACGTCGAAGTCTAGTGAAATCTCGAGAACAAAATTATTAGTTAAAAATCTTGAATTTTAAAATTCAAGTAAGAGGGACCAAAGAAATCCGGAAAATAGAAATTTAAATTTTGAAGCCAAATGACTTAGAAATGCATGACATGTCAAAATCGTGTGTAATCTTAAAAAAAAATTTTTTTGGCTCAAAATTTTCTTTCTAGGACTGGCTGAGGCCTTAAAAGAAAGTCGATTTTTGGCCAAATTTTTTTTTTTCGAGATGCATTCCATGCATTTCTCAACAATATGGAATCAAAATTGAAATTTCGTTTCTCCGGATTTCCTGTGATCCTCTTTCAGTTGATTTTCAAAACTTTATAGTTGATTTTTTTATAACACCTAATTTTGTTGTTTTATGCATTTTAAGTCATTTGTCACTAAAGTTTAAATTTCAATTTTCCTAATTTCCTTTGGTCCCCCCTTTGGTGATTTTTGGGGGTAAAAAATCCGAAACTTTGAGCATTTTGAAACACCCCTAAATCAAATCCAATTGATCTGAAATTTTAGCACAGGTCAGTTTTTTGGGCCAATCCACAAGCTGTTTATTGTCGGTTTAAAAATTCGATCATGAAATTTTTCCCATACACCCATTGCCACCCTAGCATGCATGCAGGGGCACCTTACATGATGTAGGCGTCGCGTAAATATGAACATCGAAAATAAAATAACTATGCAATGCATGTGCTCATCATGTACAAAATGCCGGCAAACAACAGAAGAAAAGCAGCATCAGCCAGCCAAAATGGGGCCAAATGTGCATTCACAGAGGCGCGGCGCGTCGAGCCGGCAAAATGCGCATCCGATCAACCCAGCTGTTTGCTGAGTTTGCCTCATGAGTAGTGTGGCCACATTTTTCAAGTTTTTAGTCCTCTTGGGCTCACATGTTTCTACAAAATTAGTTTTGTGAAGGTTTCCTTTTCGTTTTGAGCAGTTCATTCGTATGCTTCTTTGGAAAAAAATACAGTTCCACGAAGAACCTAACCATTTTTCTCAAACTGTTACAACAGCAAAACAAATTCAAATTAGAACCGCACTGCTGTATGAATTTTTGTAGCAACTCTTGTTGGCAGTTGATTTTAATCGGTCAACGCCATTCGTCAGAGACCGGTACGC